>NW_004524892.1:735251-736634 GCF_000260255.1 Octodon degus | reverse complement strand
AGGAGGCATTACAATTCCTGACTTGAAATTATACTACAAAGCTACTGTAATAAAATCAGCATGGTATTGGAAACAAAATAGATAGGTACAAATTATCAAAACTGAATCAATGGAATAGACTAGTAGATGCAGAGGCCTCTAGGAATGCACTCAGCCACCTGATCTTTGACAAAGGGGCCAAACACACTTACTGGAAGAAGATAGTCTCTTTAACAAATGGTGCTGGAAAAATTGGCTCTCTACATGCCAAAGATTAAAACTTGACCCAGGTGTATCACCATGCACTAAACTAAAATCAAAATGTATTAAAGAACTGAGCATTAAATCAGAAACACTAAATCTCCTAGAAGAGAAAGTAGGAGGAACTCTTGAAGACATATGGGTAGGGAAAGAGTTCATGAACAGAAACCAAATTGCATGGGAATCACTTGAAAGAATTTACAACTGGGACCATCTCTTACTGAGAAGTTTTTTCATGTCAAAAGAAATTATCAACAAAGTGAAAAGACATCCCACAAACTTCAAAAAAATCTTAACTAATAAGCACTCAGACAAAGGTCTGCTGTCTAGAATGTATAGAGAATAAAGAACATTAGGACCCCTAAATTTAAAGACCCAATCCAGAAATGGGCATCTGAGATGAACACACACTTCTCGGAGGAAGAAATTAAAGAGACGAATAAATATATGAAAAAATTCTCCACATCGCTAGCCATCCTAGAAATGCAAATTAAAACAACTCTGAGATATCATCTCACCCAAGAAAGATTGGCTATCATAAAGAAATCAACCAACAACAAATGTTGGAGCGGCTGTGGGGGAAGGGGAACCCTTCTCCACTGTTGGTGGGAGTGTAGACTGGTGCAACCATTATGGATATCAGTTTGGAGACTCCTTAGAAAACTAGGACTGGAAATTCCATTCAAGCCTGCTATCCCCTTCCTGGGAATTTTCCAGGAGGAACTGAAAGCATCATATCATAGTGATAAAAGCATACCTATGTTTATAGCAGCACAATTTGTAATAGCCAGAACATGGAAACAACCAAATTGCAGGTCACATGTGGAATGGTTGAAAAAGATGTGGTACTTTTATACAATGGAGTACTACTCAGCTATAAAGAATGATAAACTTCATATTTATGAAGCCTTCATATTTAAGTGGATGCCCCTTGATGATGTACTTATTAGTGAAATAAACCAGACCCACATATGTAAATATCGTATTGTCTCCCTAATATAAGGACTTACAATTCTGTATATGTCTAGGATTCTAAATTTCTTTGTAAAAATATGTAAATGCTTATTTCTACTTTTATATAATTATTTTTCCTTCATATTCTGCAAGGACTTAAAGTTCAACATATCAATATCTGATGGATCA
>NW_004524892.1:704857-716214 GCF_000260255.1 Octodon degus | reverse complement strand
TCTCCGCACACTCACCGGACCTGGGCTAGGACTGGGTCTATTAAGTAAAAATTTTAAAAAAAGATAAAAGGGAAAGATCATTTTGTATTTATCTGTACCAAATAGGATAAATTTACAGCTACTTTCGCTTAACTCAATGAGAAGAAAGAGGTGTACTAACAGTGTTTGGACAGAATATCCTGTCTGCCTCTTGTACTATGGATAACCACTAAGATAACAATGTACAGTGTATTGACTATCAAAACTGTTCTCTTAATCAGCTGTGAAACTATCTCATTCATATTCCTCCTGCTGCTTGCTCAGAGAAAAGAAAGAAAGAAAGAAAGAGTCCCAAAATGCGAGATAGCACCACCAAGCCTCAAGTAGAGCATGTGCTGTATGAGAGGCTTATCTTGGCTTCCAGGGGTGGGGTCCTACTGCCAGAGTTTTCAGCCAGTGTTTCCTATTTGTCCCTTAGTGTCCTGTTTCCTTACTCTGTTTCTCTCAGCATCTCTGTTCCCATTGCTGTACTGATTTCAAACAAAGACAGAGGATGGTTCCCAGTCCTATGCAGCATTGGTTCCTCCTGGTGCTTGCTCAGTCTTCTGTGCTCCTCTCCTGGCAAGTCTGTGTTCTCAAAGGTCATTTGTTGCTTGGTGGAGTGGGCTACTGTGTTGTTTGTGGTGTGTTAATAAAAATACTATTGATTTTGAGTGTTGACTTTGCATCCTTCTATGCTACTGAATTTGGTTATTAAATCTACATGTACCTTGGTGGAGTTTTGATGGTGTTATATATACAGTATTATGTATTCTGCAAAAAATGATAATTTCACTTCTTTCATATCTTTATTTCTCTCTCTTGTCTAATTGTTCTGGCTAATGTTTCCAGAACTACATTAAACAGGAGAGGTTATAGTGGCCATTTTGTCTTGTTCCAGATTTTAAAGTGAAGGCTTTTTTTTTTGTCCATTTAGTATGATGTTGGCTGTGTGTCATAGATGGCTTTTATCAGGTTGAGGTGAAGACCAACCATTTTGATTTTGTATAGTGACTTATCATGAATGAGTGTTTAACTTGGTAAAAAGTTTTTCTTGCCTCTATTGAGATGATCATGTTTGGCTCTTTTGATGTGGTGTATTACATTTATTGATTAGTGTATATTGAACCACCCCCACACTCCTGGGATGAATCCCACTTGACTGTGGTGTATAATCTTGATGATTTGCTGGATTCTGTTTTCTAGTATTTTATTGAGGATTTTTGTATCTATATTCATTAGGGAGTTTGGCCTGTAGTTCTCTTTTTTGGTTGGGTCCTTCTCTGGTTTTGATATCGGAGTAATACTTGCCTTTAGGAATGAGATTGGAAGCATCCTTTCCCTTTCAATTTCATTTAAGAGTTTGAGAAGTGTTGGCATTGAATCTGCTAATTTTTTTGTAGAATTCTCCTATGATTCTATCAGGATCTGAGCTTTTCTTTGTTGGCAGTTTTTTTAATTATGTTTTCAATTTATTTCACTGATACCACAGATCATAGAGGAGGGCTTAGTTGTTCTATTTATTATGCAGCCCTGTAACCTTTAATCTTGTTCCTAGATTTTCTAGCTAATGCTCTGGTGTTCAAAAGAAAAGGGACAGAAAGAAAAGAAAAAGAGAGAGAGGAAAAAAACAACAAAAACTCATAGATCTTCATGGAAGGAGAAGTGTATTGGCAGAATTTACTTATTGGCTGTAGTGTCCTCTGTTTAGAAGAAGGTGGAAGAGGCAGTGCCCTTATATCCCAAGTCTGTTCTATATGGCTTGATTTAACCACACTATTTTAGTATATTAATTTCTCTTCTTTGAAGATTCTAAGTACCACAGGCAGTTGTCCTGATCCAGTGACGCACCAGTAGCTGGATGGGCTAACTGGCCATTTTATTAAGTCTTTCATTTATGTTGTACTTGATCTATGAGTCTCATTTCAGACTGATTTTAGTTTCAAGGTGTATGTCTTTCCTTTATTCCATTTATTTTTGTTTTTAGTTGGATTTCTCTGAATGAGGCTCATTCTTTATTCAGTCACATTGTTTCTCCAAACCCTTTTTCTTTATTACTTACCTGTGCCAAGTATTTTGTATCAAAGTTTATACTGAAAACTGGTATTGTGAAGTGGTGTAATTATTATAATTATATTTGAAGATGTGTAAATTCCTTTGAAATTTACAGGAAGAGGCTGGGAAAATTTGAAGAAGGAGGCTAAAAAATTCTAAAATCCTCTTAACCAAGTGTTGTGGGTGATTCTGATCAAGGTCTCAGAAGTCTAAATGCTGATAGAAACATGCACATAAAGGCAAAGGTGATGATGCTGCCGATACAAATAAATATTTTACTGGGAATTGAAGAATAGGTCACCCATTATACTTTGTAGGAAAGAATTTGGGTATATTGTGTTCATATTCTAAGAATATGTGGGAGGTTGAAACTTAACAGTAATGAACTAATTCATTTGGTATAGCTGAATTCCAGATAGGAAAGCATTCCATTTGCAGCATGGGTAGATGTGACTACTTTCATTCAGTTTTACAGTGACAAAAAGTTACCATAATTAAACAATTTAGATAATTCAGTCTAAACTAGAGAAAGAACAAAGAAATGCTATGTAAAGATATATGCAAGAGAGGAGGGATGGTTGAGCAGTAGTTTACTAAAGAGATTTTTTTTTTCCGGAATGGGGCAATTGAACTCAGACCCTTGTACTTGCCAGGGAAGCCCTTATTCTACTGAGCCATCTCCCCAGCCCCATACTAAAGAGATTAACAAGAATTGAAATCACCTGAATAACATGAAAGATGTTTTTAGAGCATATTAGAAATCTTTGGTACAGTCTCTCCCTTCACAGGGTCATCAAAGGCCTAGCAGGGAAAATTTATTTTAGAGAACATCCATGACAATATTTCATGAAGAACCCTTGATGTTCCCTGTAATCCTTGAGTTAGGTCAGAATTCTGGCTTGCTCCTAAAGTGTGTCATGGCTTCTGCAGCCATGATGCAAGCAAGCCAGGTGCAGCTCATGTTGGTACTTGATGTGATGCTACTTTTGTAGACATACAAGAAGTAGTAATCATGAGGTCATGGCATTTTACACCAACGATTGAAAGGTAAGCCTGGGAGGTCAGGTAGTATATTGCAATCTGCAGTTCTTGCAGAAAACTCCTGAGGTAGTGATGCCTTATGCAACCGTGGACATGAAGGTAAAGTGGAGATCTCAAGAACTTAGATATATCAGTGATGTGCAGTGCCAGCTATGGAAAACCAAAGACAACATGCAAAACCAGATTTAGCATTCTTGTGAACCAACAGAGCCATAGGGATAGGGATGCCTAAAGCTATATGAGACATAGAATTCTATGGTTTGGTTGTGGTTTAAATCCTCTGAGTGTCCACTGAGATAGAAGATTTGGCTTGTAGGTTGCTACTATTAGTAGGTAGTGCAATCTGGGAGAGAGGGCTTAGGGAAAGCCATAGATCATTGGAGACATGAGGTATTTCTCATACAACTCCTTTCCTAATTCTCACAAGAAACTTGTTATACAAGGGACAAGCCTGGTCTGATTCATTTTCTCTCTCTCTTTGCTCCTGTATGAGACATGATCACTGGCTTCTGCATTCTGTCCTGGTACTATGTACCACCTTCTATCTCCTTTACCAGAAGCCAATGTAGTCAGAAAATAAAAGTGGTTGAAGATGAGAGAAAAGTAACATTTAAAAATTCTTGGTGATAATGTGAACCATCAGACTCATTATAGAAAAATATGGACGTTTCTCAAAGAATTAGACATTGAATTTTAACATGATCCAGAAATTTCCCTACTAGGTAGGTATACACTCATAGGAAAAGAAATCTATTTGTGGAAGAGATATCTGAACCCCTAGGTTCACTATAGCACTATTCACAATAGCCAATATATTGAATCAACATTAGTGCCTCCAAATGGATTAGGAGATAAAGAAAATGTGCAAAATGATGATACTCTTAAGGTTAAGGCACAAACAACATTAACTATGTATATGTGATAAAAACCTGGAAGAAAAACACAAACACCAAGGGACAAGATAGAGTATTTGGGTTCCTGTTCAAATTGTGTTTTAGCAATACTTGCAATAGTTCAATAACTATACCAAAAGAATATTCATTTATTCTTAATTAAAAATTAACTTTAAAAAAAGTTTGTCCTGTAGTTCTTTTATTTGTTTGACTCCTGTTCTCTTTTTGGTGTCAAAGTAATGCTTGTTTCCAGAATGACTTTCAGAGTACTGTTCCCTTTTCTAATTTATTGAAGACTTTAAGGAGCATTAACACTACATCTACTCTGAAATATTTGTGGAACTGGCAGCTAATTTGTTGATACTTTGGCTGCATTTAGTTAGTGGTTTTTAATTACTTCTTAAATTTCATTGACTTAGATTACTGAGCCTGTTTTATATTTTCTTGATTAATCTTTGGCTATTGATATGTATGTAGATATCTATCTATTTTTTCCTGAATTTTTAATTTTATTAGAATGAAGGTCCTAAAATTGGGTAATGATGATCACCTAAACTTCTGCAGAATCTGTTATGATTTTGCATTTCTAATGCATTTCAAAGATTTGGATCTTTTCTTTTCTTGTTTTGATAAGGTTTTCAAAGTGTTTATTTTCTATTTCATTTTTTATAGAGAATAAAATACAGTAAAAATAGATACAAAACAGCATTTCACTATCCAGAATGATAGGAATTCAACAGCGCTTGTTATATTGTACTTTGTTGTGTTTAAATTATTGTATTTTGTTGTGTTTAAATTTTGTTGCTCAGATTCCCAGATATAAGCATCCAAATTAGTAAAATAAATAAATAGAGAATAGAAAAAAATAAGCACTAACTGTTGCATCCATTTACCTATAAAAGCTTCAAATTTATATTTTGTATAGCTGAGTAATACTTCATTGTACAAAAATACCACATTATTTTTATCCATTTCTCAGTTGATGGGCATTTAGTTTGTTTGCAAGATTTATCTATGACAAATTACATTGCTCTAAACATGGGTGCACACAAATCACTGGCATGATGTCTTCAGTTCTTCTGGAGAAATGCCCATAAGATGTATAGCTGGATTGAGTGAAACCTCTAATACTTTTTTTTTTTCTTTTTTTGGCAGAACCGGGGACTGAACTCAGACCCTTGCTCTTGCCATGGAACAGCTTATTCCACTGAGACATCTCTCCGGCCCTCTAATACTTGTTTTTAAAAGAATCTCTGCATTGATTTTCACAGTGGTTGCACCAGTCTAAACTCCCACCAATAGGGGAGAAAGGTTACTTTTTATTTGCCTTTCTTGAATAGCCACTGATTTTGAACATTTTTCATATATTTGTCATTTGTATTTCTTTATCTAAGAAGTGCATATTTATCAGAGATAGCCATTTTTTTATTGGGCCTTTGAATTTTGGTAGCCTGATTTTTAAAAATTCTTTATATGATATAGATAGAAGCTATTTGTGTCTATCTTATTGAAACTTTCTGTGAAACAAATCTTTGAGTTGTTAATTATTTATATTTTTCTTAGCCTCAGTTGCATTACTTTTTCTGTGATTTTATAATTTCTTTTCTTGTGCTAGGTTTGGGCTTGAATTTTTCTTGTTTCTCTAGAATCTTGAAGTTCATCCGTGTTATTTATTTCTATGTGTTTGCGTGGTTTCTATTGTTTATTTTGCCACTGAATTCTAGTTTAATTGTACAATGCTATCATAGTACATATGGGATAATCATGATTCCATTGAATTTGTACAATCTTGCTCTATGTGTGAGTATGAGCTCTGTTTTGGAGAAAGACTCATGCTGCTAAGAAGAATATGCATTTCTCCTGCTGTTTTATGGATGGATTGCTGTACATGTTTATCAAGTCCATTTGTTGAAAAGTTTGGTTCAACTTTGATGTGTCTTTGCTGATTTCTCTCTGGATAATCTCTCTATGATTGTAGAGTATTGAATTCCCCTATTACAATTGTAGCAGTGTTTGTTTACTAGAAATATTAGTCAGAACAATTAGATAAGACAGGGAAATCAAAGAATTATGGAAAGGAAAGGAAATAACTAAATTATCATTATTTGGTGATGACATGATCTTCTACATAGCAAGCTGCCAAAGCGTCAACAAAATACTGCTAGAATTAATAACCATAATCAGTAGCATAGTATTATAGAAGGCTAACACTAAAAATCAATAGCATTACTCCACAGCAAAAACACCCTCACTGACAGAGAAATTAAGGAAACAACTTTCACAATATCATCAAGAAAAGTGAAATACTTAAGAAACAAGCTAACTAACAATGTGAAAAACCTCAAGTGAAAACTAGAGCATAATAAAAGCAGGCTAGAGCTCAGTGGCATAAGTACCTGCCTGGCAAAAGAATTATGTATGATACATTTGTACAAATCTCCTGTGCGTTGCATGGGGAATCATTATGTACTGAAATTGTATAGTAATAAAAATAAATAAATTTTTAAAAATAAAATATATGCACAAAAATGAAACATAATAAGGTGGTACTTTGGTATCCATTCTTAATGGTTTCTATAAGGCCTGACAATTACCAAAAACAATGAGTACCAAATATATCATTTTGCCTGAAAAGAGTATTATGTCATGAGGCAATTGGTGTCAACTTCTATTTTGTAAGCCAAGTACTAAACAATGACTACTGAGACACATTTTTCTGATTAAAATGTCCCAAGTACCAAATTCTATGTGTTTTAAATCAATTTAGTAGCAAGTTCTGATGACACTGTTCAGTCTAAAATAAGGAAATCTTGTCAACTGTGACAATGTACATGAATCTGGAGGGTGTTATATGAAATAAATCAGGTACAGAAAGATGAATAATGCATGATTTTATTACTCTGTGTGCTCTAATAAAATTGAACTCATGGAAGTAGAGAGTAAAGTTGTGGTTACTAAGGACTTTGGCCATGAAGGGATAGGAGTTGGGAAGATGATGAATATAGGATGAAAATTTCAGTTATGTAGGAGAAATTAATTAACGAGATGAATAATTCAGACACTGTAGTTAATAAGAGTACATAACATTCTCTGTGTGTGGAGGGGCATGTGGTACCCAGGGCCCTTGCACTAAACTATTTTTCATTTTTTTGAATTTTAAGACAGAATCTGACCAAGTTACTAAAATGTTCAGGTTATACTCTAACTTGTGATACCCCTTTCTCAGCTTCCCAGAAAGGCAGAATTATAGATTTGTGGCACTATGCCTGGCTATACTGCAGCAAGGAAAGTTGTTAGGAGAGGGTTTAAGTGTTATCATTACGAAAACAATACGTATGTGTTATTGTTTGGATCCAAAATGCCCAAAGCTCATGTGGTGAAGGTATGGTCCTCAGTGCAGTAACATTCAGAAGAAGGATTTTGTCACATGATTGAATCATTAAGACTCTAACACCATAAATTAATTAATGCATTGGTGGATGCATAGATTAATGGGTTTTTGAATAGTGGTGTGTTCAAGCCTGGCTTTAGGATATAGATCATTAGTGTGTGCCTTTGAAGGGTATATTTTCTTTATGGCTTTTTATTCTATCTCTTTCCTTTTCCAGCTGCCACAGTGAAGCTTTACCCCACTACATGCACCTGACTAGTTGTCACAAATCTAAGTGCCTGTTGATAGAAACTCCTGAAACCATGGACCAAAATGAACATTTCTTTATTTTAAATTATTTCTTTCAGTTATTTTGTCACAGTGATAAAAAGCTGACTAATGAATATAGAAAGCTATTCCAGTGGTGGAAAACTATGAGGCAATGCATATATTAATATATTTAGTATAGTTATTTAAGAAAGTATACATTCTTTGCAATATTTGTATATTAAAAATGCACAATTTTATTTAACAACTGAAATAATAATTTAGTTAATTGATGCAAAACAAGTTTACAACTTATAGATGTTGGCAAAGATAAAAATCTCACATACATTGGAAAGATTATAGCAAAGATAAGTGAAAAGACAAGCAAGAGAATGGAAAAGATAATCAGATCAAAGTTGGTTCTTGGACCATATCTACTAAGTTGACACACTTTTGGCTATGATGACTGAGAAAATGAGAGAACAGAGCAAAGCTTTTAAAATGGGAAACTAATGTGAAAATTGTATTGCTAATGTTAGAAAAATGAAGAGAATTACAAAAGAACTGTATGACCCATTGTACACCAATAAATAGTTGAAATGCAAGAATTCCTTAGAGGAATGAACAAAAAATGACTCAATAAAAACCAGGAAATTAAAACACATCTTTAAAAGTAAATAGATTGAATAATTAAGGAGAGACAGTATGGCAGTAATAGGTATGTCATGACAAGCAGCACATATTTAGAAGTCCAGAATGACAGGCATTCCCAGCATGAGCCTACCATTACGCATTGCTATCATCAGTGCAGATACTTAGTTCACAGGTATCAGCATATACAGTTAGTCAGGGTGAGAATCCTATCACTTAACTGCTAGTTTCAAAAACAAGCTGAAGATTCTCAGGATCATTGCCTTACCCATCTTGTGCACATAAATGCATGGCTTTGTCCCTGTCATGTTTCCTAGGTTTTCTCCTTACCCTCTCTTCATGATCTAATCCTCAAGTTCTCACTTTCCTTTAAATTGTGCTACACCTTTCTATTTTTATTTCTTCTTTTGAGTTCTTACATTACAATATTTACACATGTAGGTCTGGTTGATTTCACTTATATCTTCAATTGTCTCTCAAGTAAATGTTTGTTTAAAAAAAAGGATAATAAATGAAAAAAAGAGACAAGAAAAAAAAGTCACAGGACTGTCCTGCTACAATACTGTATATGGTTAGATTTCTAAATTTCTGTGTAAAAATATGTAATTGTTTATTCCTATTTTTAAAATATTTTTTAAGTTTTTAAATTTTTTTCTTCATATTCTGTAGGGACTTAAAGTTTAACATATCAATGCTTGATGTAAAATAACTGATCCATGTTATGCCTAAGATGTTTGATACTCAGACAGATAGTGAGGTCAAGTCTAACTGCCTATGTTGTAGGGTAATGATAATAAGCTTCTCTTCTGGAGGGTTAACAACCTAAACTTGCAGACCAAAAATTAGGGAAAAAGAATGGCTACAATGTCAGTCAACATTTGACCTTAGCCTTTCAAGGTCAGTGAAGACTCAGAACATAGGTGAACCTGTACTGTAACATCACGTATCTCAGTTGTGTCCCAACTTTTCTGATCAAGGAGATTATGGGGCCACAGAGGAAAGTATTTGATGATGTGGAGTGTGCCTAAGGAGTGTCAGATGGAGAGAAAACATTTTCTCAGGCTTTCACAGAGAGCAAATTGGCCAAGCAATGGCTGTGACTCATCCATATGGTTGACACTAACAAAGGATCTACAAACTGCGGTACAGGGTTTCAGTATAAATCCTGAGGGGATTTGACTGACCTTATCAGATACAAAAATTACATTTCTTGTTATATAGGTCTCACATTATCTTGGTCTTAATAATTAAGCAGAAAAGTATAAAAATGAAATTTAAAAAGTAAAGCCTGCTGAGTTTACACACCTATAATATTCAATAATGGAACTTAGAAAAAATGGGGTATACCGACGAATGTCCATTTTGTATCTGTGTATTCAAAGTGGTTAGGATAGATATATAGTTGCATTCTCTTAATGAATAGAATGATTTGTTCTAATGGTGTTTGTAAATAGGATCTCAAGTCCGCATCTTGTACAGCAATTAACCACTAAGAAGAATATATGCAGTGTATTATTTGTTGAAACTGTACTTCCGATTTGATTTGAAACTGTCTCATTGCTATCTGTTTATCAATAAAATTTTGAAAAAAAATAAAGCCATATTAATATGCTGAACTCTAAAAGGCTCAATTCAACAACTCTGACATTGCCAATCTTACAGAAAACCTATTGCTATTATGGACTGCTAAACTATATTGAAATATTTTGCTGAATTCCTGTACCTACAATATTAAATGACAAGGGAACACACTCCTCTGACAAAACTAAACAAATAAGGGGGATACAAATGAACGACCATGTTGTATCTGTATATTCACAATAGTTATGATAGATATGCAGCTGCATTCTCTTAATTCAATGAATAGAGAGATGTATTCTAATAGTGTTTGTGGACAGGATATCATGTCTGCATCTTGTACAATGAATAACTACTAAGAGAACAATATTTAATGTAGTAATTATTGAAGCTGTGCTAGTAATCGGTTTTGAAACTGTCTCATTGCTATTTTTCTCAATAAAATTATTAAAAATAATAAACAATAAAAGCATCACTTTAAAAAACAATAATGAATGAAATTGCTCCCTAACAAGGTAATCTCAAAGGACAGATGAATTCACTAAAAAACGCCACAAATAATTTAAAGGACTAATGTTGATCCTTCTCAATTTCTTCCAAAACTCAGAAGATGAGGGAACATATTCCTAAATCACACTAAGTTTAGCAGTACATTGATGCCAGCAGCAAAGATACCATAAGAAAATACAGACAGATGTCTTTGTAGTTATAAGTGCAAAAAGTCATTATTCTTAAAAAATTATTCAGTAACATATTTCAGGAACTATACAACATGAATAAATGACATTTATCCCCGGAATGCAAAGATGCTTCATCATCTTAATTGGCTTGATTTCCTTTTGGTATCAATGGTCAAACTCAGGAATTTGCACTTGCCATGCAGTTGCTTAAACCACTGAGCTATCTCTCCAGCCCTATCATATGAAAAGAAATAAATATTATACAATAGATTAACATAATTAATGGTGAAATCATTTATAGTCAGATGTGTCAATGGCACAAATCAAATAAAAAGACAACACATTTGTATGATAAAAAGATATGACAAATTTAAAAGATTCTCAACCAAAGGAAGGGCTTTTATGAGAAATCCACACATAACATACTTCTTTGTGTGAAAGTCTGAAAATTTGTTCCTAAAATAATAAATAATATATTGATGTCCATTTATACATCTTCTATTGAATGTTGGCTGCAATTGAAATATCTACCAGGAACAGTTAAATTGAAAAATAAGACATTCAAATTGGAGAGGAAAAAGTAAAACTATTTCTATTTGCAGATGTCATCATTTTCTGCATAGAAAATGACCCCAAAGCATTAGAAATAATAAATCCAATGAAAAATCAGATATATTTCAAGTATTACCTATGAAAATCCTAAAACAATTGAAAAAGAATTCCATTTAAAATAAGATCTAACAGACCCAGTCCTAGCCCAGGTCCGGTGAGTGTGTGGAGAGCTTCCTGCTACCCTGTGCCGGC
>NW_004524892.1:676696-696787 GCF_000260255.1 Octodon degus | reverse complement strand
ATCTGTGTATTCAAAATGGTTAGAATAGATATATAGTTACATTCTCTTAATGAATAGAGGGATTTGTTCTAATAGAGTTTGTAAATAGGATATCGTGTCTGCATGTTGTACAGCAAATAACCACTAGGAATAATGTATGCATTGTGTTAATTATTGAAACTGTCCTACCAATTTGGTTTGAAACTGTCTCATTGCTATTTGTTTCTCAATAAAATTATGGGAAAAAATTTAAAAAAATAAAATAAAATAAGATATAAGTTAATACAATTGGTTACCTTTTATCAAGTAGGCAAAAGATTAGCAAACTGAAGAACTGTAAAACTTTTATGAAAAAAATTAAAGCTCTAAATAAATGAAGAGTAATACATTCAAGGATTGGAAGACTTCATTTTGTTACACTGGAAATGTTATATGAAAGGATGTATTGGTTCAATTCTATCACTCTTAAAATTTGAAAAGCAGTCTGGGAAGATAGCTCTGCAACACAAGGACCCGAATTTGAACCCAGGTACTGCATACCCTGCTGGCCTGAAGGTAGGCATGGTGATGCACGTCTGTAATTCCTGTGCTGGGAAGGCTGTGCCAGGAGAATCATTACAAGTCTTAATTGCTTAGCAAGACCCTATATCAAAAAAAGTCAAGAGCATTTTTTCAGAAATACAGCCATCAATTTTAAGATTCATAGCGAATTACAAGGACTGTAAGAAAAATAACAATGTTAAAAAGGAACAAATTCAGAGGACTTACCCTTCCAATTTAAAAACTTAACAGCAATGCACAGTGATCTACAATCAAAATAGATCAAGTGTAATTGTTGAAACTATATGCCTCTGCATAAATCAGACAAACAGAACAATTGTCATATATATATATATATATATATACATAGACTTAAAGCATTGGTTCATGCTATTATGGATACAGAGGCTATCAAGTACAAAATGTTCAGGTGGATTTGAAAGCTGTATACTCATGGAAGAGCCAATTTTTCCATTTCATTTCACAGTCTGGAGACTCAGAAAAGACAGGTCAGTCTTATATTCTACTCATGCTTTGAACTGACTGGAAGAGGTTCCTTCACATTATCTAGTGCAATATGCTCTACTAAAAGCCCACCAATTGAAATGCTAACCTCATCCCAAAATGCTTTCACAGAAATACCCAGGATACTGTTTGATCATATATCTGGGTGTCATAATTCAGTAAAGTTGAGACATAAAATTAATTAGCACAATTATTTAGAAGAAAATGTTGTGAATCTTTAATATCTTGTACTTGGCAATGAATTATTATATATAATACCAACAGAAAAATGCAACAGAAGGAAAAGTAAATTGCACTTCAAAAAAATGAGATGATAACCTATGGAATGGGATAAGCTATTTTCAAGTTGCATATAAGGGGAACCATTGCAGTGTGCAACAGAACAATAACCCAATTTAGTTTTTTTTTTTTTTTTTTTTTTTTTTCTGGACAGAACCGGGGATTGAACTCAGGCCCTTGTGCTTGCCAGGCAAGCACGTTTTTTGCTGGAACCAGGGATTGAGCACTTATTCTACTGAGCCATCTCACCAGCCCCAATTACGTTTTTCTGAAGATTCAAATAAGATATTTCTACAAAGATGATAAGATGATAATATAAAAGACCAATAAGTATATGAGCAAGTATTTAACATTGATATTTATCAAAGAAATGAACGTTAAAAGGATAATGAGATACTACACAATGATCTTTATGATGGCTGTAAGGAAAAGGGAACATAAGTGCTGATAAGGCTGTGAAACAGTTGTGTCCATTGTACATTGCTGTTGGGAATATCAAATGGTGTATTATGTACATACTAGAATTCAGAAGATTTTATTTTCTATTTTTATGTCCCTTCAATTAGGATTAGATTCATGAAGAAATACCAAAGTCTCTGAGGTGTGCTCCTTCACATTTCTTTCCAGGTCAGGTATGTTGCTAAGAGGGGCTGGGCTTTGGTGAAATCACTCATCTAATGAGAATGAAGTTCTGTTAAATGAAAAGAACTGGTACATTGAATAGACAGAATAAAGCAAATATAGGATGGAACAAAATTTTGTAGCAAATTCCTTTATAGAGTTACTATTTAAGGTAAAGGCTAGAAAGAAAGGATGTGTGGTGACAAAAATAGATATTGAGTCTTGTTTTCTGCACATTTCAAATAATCATAAACACACACATGTATATCCAAAATTATTTTCTTTTATTAATATTTTAACTTTTATTATTATATCTTTCTAGTACATAATGATTACATTTACTGTAGAGAATTGACATAAGTACATAACACATTTGAATTCTGTTTTACACCTTCATTTTTCCAACATCAGATTCAATTATTTGTATGGTTTTATAAAGTTAGTTATCAGATATACAGATTATAAACAAGATGAATAGACCAAAGATCATATAAAACTTGTAGGACAATTGTAGTAAGTAAAGTACACTGTTGGATATATTATGCACAATGGATTATAATACCTTTTACTCTTTTTCTTTTCTTATTATCTGTCATATATGTTTTTTCATATAAGAGAAACCATGAGATATTTAAGCTTTTCTTTCTGAGTTACATTGCTTGAATGCTATATATATATATATATATATATATATATATATATATATATATCTTCATGGAGATCTTAAATACAAAATTAAGTATATGACATACTTATTGTCTACTAAATTCCAAGAATTCTTGTTTCCACAACCTTGATGAAGTCTTCTCCCTTGAAATAATATACTCATCAATGAGCTAGCATGTAGCAGATGTTGGGTTTTGTTGTGAGGACACAAGATTTAAAGATACAGGGGCTGGGGAGATGGCTCAGTGGAATAAGCACTTCCCAGGCAAGCGCAAGGGCCTGAGTTCAATCCCCAGTTCCGAAAAAAAAAAAAGATTTAAAGATACAGTCTATCTCTTCAAGGCATGAGGGACAGAGGTATCAAAAGGGGGGCAATTACATAAGAATATGTTACAAATTACAAGAGGATGAGAGTACAGAGTGTTACTGGAGCACAGAAGAGCACTTGTTTCCAAGAATCTCACAAGAATTCATATAGAAAATGACATATGTGCATAGCAGGAAGTTTTTTGAGACAATGCTTTCTCCATATGTAGTGTACAGTAAAATCACAGAGTAAACTCATTGAAATTAGATATTATTAATACCAAGCCACAACCTCTTGACTCTGGACTTGGAGGACATTACCTTCAGTAGATTCTCAGGTGATACTAATGCACAAAGAAGCTGGGAAGACCTTGTTCAGTGATGCAGTGTAACATATGTGGAAGAAAGGGATCAGGGAATAATATCGATGGAATAGGGAAAATTTGAATTATATAAAACCCAATATGTCTTTGGGTAATTATCCATAGAGGAAGGTAGAGTGGCAGGATGGAACACAGAAGTAAACAGACACATTTAGGTTGTTCGCTCAGGAGAAGCATTTCATTTGGAAATTTCAATTTAAGGATGACCTGAACAGAGACTGTTCAACTTAGATGGATGGGTATAGAGTGGTTCTGGGCAACTTTATATTTAGAAGTTGTGTAGAGAAGAAGCAGAAAATGAGACCGTGAAAGAAAAGTTATTGAAATAAAAGAAAACCCACTAGAGTTTGATGTGCTAGAAACTAAGAGAGTAATTGAAAGAGGAGACAGTGGAAGACTGTTTTGAATTATTTAGCAGGATGAGATTATGATCATTGGATATGAAAATATAGAGGAAATTCTCAACTGTACTAAAATAGTTTTGACTATGGAGTTGAACTTCTAATTGGTGATATTTTCAAGGAAACTGTAGGCAGCAGATAACAATAACCTATTCAGAAAACTTTACAATGAATAGTGAAGAACAGGATAAGAATCAGTTGGAGAAATAAGTTTTCTTTGTAGTGTGTGTGTTTTAAAGATGCTGGAATGCATATGATTATGATAATGATATGAGAGAATGGAGAAATTGATGATGTAGTTCAAAAAGGATATAATTTTTTCTCATAGGAGTGAAACCTATGAGAAAGTGGGAAGAATTGGTTTTAGAAGTATGATATGTGTTCTATTATTATAACAGAATGGAAGGCACAGAGAATGGGTACAGGTGCAGGAATTTTTTTCTGAGGACTGAAGTAGTCTAAGCAGGCCCATGCCATGTGAAAAACCAACTTCCTTAATTATACCTCAGGTATTCTAACTCAATGAGGACAGGTGAGACTGTGGTAGTGGTAGGGAACTCTTTTACATGCCGGTGCAACTGGACTATAAAATAGTACAATTACTGTGGAAACCAAAGTGAAGATTCTACAAAAATCTCATACTAGAAATTACATTAGACCTAGCTATTCTCTTTCTAGATATTTTCTGCAATTGATTAAAAGACATTATATTAAAATGAGTCATAAATTCTCATGTATAGAACAGCACGAATAATAGTAGCTAAATCCTAGAACCAGATATGTCCACAAGCAAGTGAATAGATAAATAGCTCAGTATTTATAAATAATAAAGAAAGACAAATATGAGTCATTTTTAGAAAAATCGCTGCACCTTAAGGCCACAATATTAAGAAAAGTAAAAAAGTCAAACAAACCTAGATATGGGATGATTTCTCTTATATTAGAAACCCATTGTATAGATAAACTAAAGAGCAAAAACAGTGACAATAGGAAGCAAGGAGATAGATATTCTGCAAGTTGGAAAAGAACCAAAATTTGGAGAGAAGGGGAAAGGAATAGAGAATGGAATGCATAAAGAATTAAGATGCATTAGCTACACATTGACTGTCATCAATATGTACTACAAACTTATATTAACAAAAAAACTTAAAATGTAAGAAAGTACATCTGTGAAGGTGACTTCCTTTCTACAATGGCAGTGTTAGGAGTTGAAATCTGAGATCTAAGTTTTGACCCGCCTGTCAAACATTACCACTTTCTTGATGTTACTTGGTTTGGTATGGGCCAGCCAGGTTATGGTCCCTATTCTTGAGTGTTCAGTCACCTCAAAATATCACATTGAGGCTTTGACCACACTCAGATAAACTTTCCTCACAGTGCAGGCTGTAGGCAACATAGTAGCCTAAGGATGTCTCCAATTGAATTAATCTCTGAAAGATAAAGAAGAATGCTGTGTTGGGATAAGATATTTGTGATTCTGATCAGTGAAAGATAAAATTCTGAGATTCAGCTATGGAGGAATGTGTGTATAGAGCACCCTTTTTGATCCTTGTCTTGGCCTGGGAAGTTTATATTTGTAGTTCCATGGATATATTATTGGAATCCCGTGAAGGTAATTCCAATCTTCCATTTTCAGTGGAAACTGTGGTGAGAATAAAGACACTTACACATATTTGTAGTTTTGGGGACCCAAGGGATCCTAAGTCCAGCCATGATGATGGCTATCTAGAACAAAGGCCTTGACCCAAATCAGAACCTGAGTTTTATTCATTCATGAAGAAAGCAGTGCCTTGAGGATGAGTGTCTGTGAGAATGACAGGAAGTAGGTGAGTTCTATGAGCTGTGCTAGGTAGGAGCCCTGCATTTGCTTGTGCGATATGAATAGAGAAGGACATGCAGAGAGTAATCTGCATTATACAATTGCAATAGTATCTAAGGTTTGGGGTCAGTGAAAAATACTCAAAACTATTAGAAGGACCCAATCCAAATTGAGCTTGTGAAATGAATAGGCATTTTTCAGATAAAGAAGTATAGGTTGGAAATAAAACCTGAAAAATTATCAATATCACTGATCATTTGAGGCATGCAAATTCAAACAACACTAAGATTACATCTTGTCCAGGAAAGAATGGCTATCATCAAGAAATTAACCAATAAAACATACTGGTAAGGCTGTGGGGGCAAAGGAGCACTTCATTGTTGGTGGAGTGTGGATCAATTCAACCACTATTGAGAAGCAGTATGGAGATTCTTTTTTTTTATTTTATTTATCTATTTTTATTTTCTTTAGTATGGAGATTCTTAAGAAACTAAAACTATTTTCTTTTATTCATTTTAAAGAGAAAAAACAAAAACAGGAACAATGACAAATACAAAGCAACATAAAACAATAAAAATGATACAGAATTTCCAAACAAGAATAGAAAATTAGCAATGACTATTGCCATTCAATGTATTTTCCTGATAGTTGAAGTTGTGAGGGATCACCAAGCTTTGTTTGTCTGAGAAATGAAGCCCCTTGCCCCCTTCTTTTTATCCTTTATCTTTCTCCTGCTCACTTGCATGTGCAGAGCTGGCTGTATAGAGGTAAATCCTCCCTTAATCGGATAAAAAGAATGTGACTGATTCTGGTTGAGGTACCAATGTGTGTCACTTAGAGCAAGGTTGTAACTTGGATTAGAATCCCCCCTCCACTGATGGTTAGAATGGAGGCTCAAGCAAGAGTTTGTGAAATTGCAGGGTATGATATGCTTCTAGTTATCTGATATATTACATTCCTTAATTTGCACATATTGAAGTATCTGCATCTGTGGGATGAAACATACTTGATCATGATGTATAATCTTTTTCATAATGTGCTGCATTTCATTATCTAATGTCATGTTTAAGACTTCTTGCGTATGTGTTAATTAAGGAGACTCTTGAATCTCTCCCAAGCCCAGGTCCTGCGAGTATGTGGGAGAGCTTCTGTGCTCCCCTGAGCCCACGGGACCTCTCCAGACCAAGCCCAGACCCGCCAAGTGAGTGAGACCTTTCGCTGCACTCGCAGGACCCTTTCACCCCTCCAGAGCCAGCTGAAGCCCGCCTTTTGAGTGACAAATTCTTCTGCTCTCTTGGGACCTGTCCAGACTTGCCCAAGCCCAGATCCTGCAAGTGTATGGGAGAGCTTCTGTGCTCTCCTGTGCCCTCTGTACCCCTCCACATCCAGGCCAGGCCTGGCGTACAGGTCTGGTGTGAAATTCTGCAGCTGAAGTCCCTGCAGAGAGAGTAGGTGTCAAAACCACCCAAGATAATCCAGGAGCAGAACATCTTGCCAGAGGGGCACAACAGCTTCACCTCCAAGGGCTGCAGCAGGAAGGAGTTGAGCGCAGTAGCCAGATCCAAGTCAGGCATAACTGGGTGAACTCAAACTTAGTATATCTGCATCCAAATTTTAGTAAGTGCTAAGGTTATAACTGCACCAAAGCTCTACACCAAAGGTCAGAGGACAGTGTTTTACAAAATACAAGGAGAAGGAGCAAAATGCAATCTCAGACCCTAAGCCCACCCATAACAAGTGCAGAGGACACTTGCACAGCTGAAATGTCTGAATTAATAGCGTCTGAAGTAAAGAATCAAATGTAGATCCACATAGAGGTAATCAAAACAGAAATAATCTCTGAAGTAAGGAAACTATCCTACAGTTTTCCTTTTCATTTGAGCATTTTTTTTTTATAATTTCATTGAGAAACAAATAGCAATGAGACAATTTCAAATCAAATTGGTAGGATAGTTTCAATAATTAACACATTGCACACTTTCCTCCCAGTGGTTAATTGCTGTACAAGATGCGGACATGATATCCTATTTGCAAACACTATTCCAACAAATCCCTCTATTCATTAAGAAAATGTAACTATATATCTATCCTAACCATTTTGAATACACAGACACAAAATGGACATTCATCTGAAGCCCCTTTTTTGTTTAGTTTCATCATTTGAATATTATAGGTGTGTGAACTAAACAAAATATTCCAAAAGAGTCCAGTAGTCCATAATATTATTGGGTCTTCTGCTTGACTGGCAATGTCAGAAATTGTTGACCTGAGTGCCTTACAGCTCAACATAAAAACATGGCATAATTTCTTACACTTTTTTCATTTGAGCATTTGTTCAGTTTTTGGATCAGAGTCATACTGTCTTGCATTAATTGTGCTTGTGAGCACTGCATCTCTTTAAATTTCCTAAAAGAGCTAGAGAACTATTGGTAATATAACATCCTTAAATCTTCATAGAACTCAGCAGAGATTCCATTGTGTTCTGGGCTTATTTAGTGAATCGACTTTTATTACTTTATCAAATTAATTGCTTGTTATTGGATCATTGAACCACATGCCATTATCATGCTCTCTTTTTTACTGTAGCATTTTTTCATGTCTTCAAATTCAGTAATGCAATTTCTATAATTTTATTCTTCTTTTCTTCAAAGTTGTTGCTACTTTAGCATTTTTGAATTGCCATATAGAATTCAGTATTTATTATCATTACTACTTTTAATCTTTTATTTCTTTATTTGGTACGGGGTCTCCCTATGCAACTTGGACTTATCATGATCCTCCTGTCTGTCTCAGCCTCCCCAGCCCTGAGATTACAAGCATGTGCCACCATATCTGGTTTCTGTGCCTGGGGTTGATATGATATGTGGTACTTGGGATCGAACCCAAGTCTGTAAACTTGCTGGACAGGTGCTTAGACTGCTGAGCCATCTCCCCAGAGATTGATAAAGATTGTGTTGAATTTTTAACTCAATTATGGAATAATTGATACTGTAACATTTGTGTTTCAATGCATAAATATTATTTATTTCTTCATTTTTTCTCCTTATATTTCTCCAAGCAGAATATTTTGTTTTCTGCTTACAAGTCTTGCACATGTTTGCTTAAATTTGCTTCTTTTTCCACATTTGTCATGCCACTTTAAGTATCTGTTTAAACATTTTAATTTAGAGTTGCTTATTGCTTTATACAGAAGTACAATTAGCTTTCAATATTTTGCATGCTGTAAATTGCTAAGCTCCTTCTTATTTTTTAATGATTTAATCTTTTCAAAACCAGCTTTTCTATATGCGCAATATTATAATTTGCAAATAAAAAGTTTTATTTTTTCCGTATTTGTTTGTTTATTGCCTTTATTGATCCCCTAGTATTTCTAGGACAGTATAAATATGTTTAGGGGTAATAATCATACTTGCCTTTTTCATGATGTTAGATGGGAAAATTTTAACTTTTTATCATTCATTATGCTGTTAGGAGGTTTCATAAAAAGAAAAAAATATATGATTCTATTTCCTACGTGAAGGTTTAGCTCTAATTTATTGAGTTTTGATCATTACCAAATGTTAAATTCTGCCATGTCATTTTTTCTGGATCCTTTGATATAATCCAATAGCTTTTCCTTATATTTACTTATTATCATAAACCAATCTTTTTTTCATGATACTGGGTAATGAACCCAAAGCCTTTGCAATGAGCTATAGCATTGGTCCTTTTTTATTTTTATTTTGAGAAAGGGTCTTACTAAATTTTTAAGTTGCATAGACTGTGCTCAAACTAGCATCTTGCATTAGCCCCCTAGAGTTCTCGATTTATAGATATTCAAAGTAACTATTGATGATGTTCTGATTTTCCACAGGCTCTGTGATAATTTTGCCCTTTTCATTTGTTATAGCATGAACTTGAGCTTTTTCTTTCCTGTTTTTGATGAGTTTAGCTAGGAGCTTATCAATTTTATTTTATTTTCTTTATACTTTCAAATTTTTGTCTTTTTTATTAATTTTATTGAGAATCAAATAGCAATGAGACAGTATAAAAACAGGTTAACAGGACAGTTACATTAATTAATACACTGCATATTGTTGTCATTGTAGTGTTTATTCATAGTGCAAGATGCAGACATGATATGCTGTGCAAACACTATTAGTACAAATTTTTTTTCTCAATGAATTAGGAGAAAGTATCTGTATATCTATCCCCACTATTTTGAATATACAGATACAAAATGGTTCTTCATTTGTGTCCCCTTTTTTGTTTAGTTTTGTCAGAGATGGTTAGTCCATTGCCTTTTAAATACTGTAGGTGGTGAATTCAGCAAAATAATCCAATATAGTCCAGTAGTCCATAATAGTAGTGGGTTATCCATAGGAATGGCAATGTCAGAAGTTGTTGACTTGAACCTTTTACAGCTCAGCATATTAATATGGCTTTACTTTTTATACTTCATTTATATACTTTTCTGCTGGAAGGTTAAGACCAAGATAAAGCAAAAATTATATAAGAAGAAATGTAACTTCGTTTTCTGACAAAGTCGGTCAGATCCCCTCAGGATTTACCCTGAAACCCTGTACCACAGCTTGTAGATCCTTTGTCAGTGTAAGCCATGTGTAAGAGTCAGGGCCATTGTTTGATCAGTTTGCTCTATATGAAAGCCTGGGAGAGAGTTCGATCGGTAGAGGGAGCAGAGAGCGGACCCCAGAGAGCCCTGAGCAGCCCTACCGACGCCGCTGGCCTAGTTACCATCACACTCCTGCAGCTGCCGCAGCCAGCCCCAGTCACCATCACCATAACCATGAGCAGCGAGGCGGAGACCCAGCAGCCGCCAGCAGCCCCCCCCCCGCCTCCCCCCCTGCTGACAACAAGCCCGGCACCATGGGCAGCAGCACAGGGAGCGGCGGCCCAGGCAGCCTCACATCAGCGGCGCCTGCCGGCGGGGACAAGAAAGTCATCAAACGAAGGTTTTGGGAACAGTAAAATGGTTTAATGTAAGAAACGGATATGGCTTCATCAACAGGAATGACACCAAGGAAGATGCATTTGTACACCAGACTGCCATAAAGAAGAATAACCCCAGGAAGTACCTTCGCAGTGTAGGAGATGGAGAGACTGTGGAGTTTGATGTTGTTGAAGGAGAAAAGGGTGTGGAGGCAGCAAATGTTACAGGCCCTGGTGGAGTTCCAGTTCAAGGCAGTAAATACGCAGCAGACCATAACCATTATAGACGCTATCCACGTCGTAGGGGTCCTCCACGCAATTACCAGCAGAATTACCAGAATAGTGAGAGTGGGGAAAAGAATGAGGGATTGGAGAGCGCTCCCGAAGGCCAGGCCCAACAATGCCAATGCCGGCCCTACTGCAGGTGAAAGTTCCCACCTTACTACATGCAGAGACCCTATGGGTGTCGACCACAGTATTCCAACCCTCCTGTGCAAGGAGAAGTGATGGAAGGTGCTGACAACTAGGGTGCAGGAGAACAAGGTAGACAAGTGAGACAGAATATGTATTGAGGCTATAGACCACGATTCTGCAGGGGGCCTCTTCACCAAAGACAGCCTAGAGAGGATGGCAATGAAGAAGATAAGGAAAATCAAGGAGATGAGACCCAAGGTCAGCAGCCACCTCAATGTCGGTACCATCGCAACTTCAATTACCGACGCAGACACCCAGAAACCCCTAAGCCACAAGATGGCAAAGAGAAAAGCAGCCGATCCAGCAGCTGAGAATTCATCTGCTCCCGAGGCTGAGCAGGGCGGGGCTGAGTAATTGCTGCCTTAACATCTCTACCATCATCCGATTTAGTCATCCAGCAAGAAAGAAACAAATAGGGAATTCCAGCAATAAGAAATGAACAAAAGATTGGAACTGAAGAACTTAAGTGCTTGCTTTTTGCCCATTCACCAGATAACTAGAACTATCTGCATTATCTATGCAGCATGGGGTTTTTATTATTTTACCTAAAGACGTCTCTTTATGGTAATGACAAACGTGTTTTTTTTTAAAAAAACTGGTTTTTCTCAATACACCTTTAAAGGTTTTTAAATTGTTTCATATCTGGTCAAGTTGAGATTTTTAAGAACTTCATTTTTAATTTGTAATAAAAGTTTACAACTTGATTTTTTCAAAAAAGTCAACAAACTGCAAGCACCTGTTAATAAAGGTCTTAAATAATTGTCAAAAAAAGAAAGAAAGCCTGAGAGAATGTTTCTCTCCCTGTAACTCTCCTTAGGCACACTCTACATTGTCGATCACTTTCCTCTGTGGCTTCAAAATCTCCACGCTCAGAAAATTTCGGACTCCAGTGAGTTACAGGATGTGACAGTACAGGTTCTCTTATGCCCTGAGTCCTCACTGACCTTGAATGGCTAGGGCCAATATGTTGGCTTTCCTTGTAACTCTTCTTTTTCCTGTTTTTTGGTCTACAAGCTTAGATTATTAACCCTCCAGAAGAGAAGCTTAATGACATTATTACCTTACAACATAGGCAGTTGAGCTTAACCTCACTACCTACTTGAATATCAAAAGCCTTAGACATAATATGGAAAAGGTATTTTCCATCAAGCATTGACATGTGAAACTTTAGATCTCTGCAGAATGTGAAGAAAAAAAAATAAAAAGTAAGAATTTTTTTAATAATAGGAATAAACAATTATGTATTTTTACACAGAAATTTAGAAATCTAACCATATGCTGCATTGTAGCAGGATAGTCCTGTATCATTCTTTTCCTTGTCTCTTTTTTTATTTATTACCCTTTGTTTAAAAAAAATATTTACTTGAGAGATAGTATAGCAGTAATTGATATGACAATAGAAGCAGTACGTATTTACAAGACCAGGATGACAGGCATTGCAAGCATGGCCCTAGTATTACACATTGCTAATTTCAGTGCAGTTGTTTGGTTCACTGGTATTAGCATATATAATTAGTCAGGGTGAGACTCCTACCAATTAACTGGTAGTTTCAAAAACATGCTGAAGATTCTCAGGATCATTGCCTTAGCTATCTTTTGCATAGAATTGTATGGTTTTTCCCCTGTCATGTTTCCTAGCATTTTTCCTTGCCCTTTCTTTGTTGTTTATTGTGTTATACCTTTCTATTTTTATTTCTTCTTTTGAGCTTTTACATTATGTAGACTATCTGATATTTATACATGTGGGTCTGGTTTATTTCACTTATGTGTATATCTTCAAGTGGCGTCCACTTAGATACAAAGGCTTCGAGTTCATCATTCTTATAGCTGATTAATATTCCATTGTATACCACATCTTTTTCATCCATTTCTGAGGTTATCTTTCAAAGATCCAGGTTTTTGATTTGTTAATTCTTTGTATTGTTTTCTTCATCATGATTGCATTATTTTCTACTTTAATCTTTATAATTTCCTCATGTTTTTGGGCTTGGGGTGTGATTTGCTCTTCTTTTTCTACACTTTTGAGTTGCAGCATTTGTGTTTTTATTTGTGTTTTTATTTGTTCCCATGTAGTTTCTAGAATTCACTGCTAGAAATTTCCTTTTGAGAACTGCTTTCATTGCATCCTACAAATTCTGATATGTTTTGTTTGAATTTGCATTGAATTGTAGATATTGTTTAATTTCTTGTTTAATTTCATCTGTAACCTATTGGTTTCTGAAGGTAGTGTTGTTTAATTTACACGTATTTATGGGATTTTGTGTTTTTGTTTGTTGTTGATTTTCAGCTTAGTTGCACTGTGATCAGATAACATGCATGAGATAATTTCTGTCTTCTTGCATATGCTTACCCATGATCTATGGACTAGTATGTGGTCTATTTTATAAAGTGTCCCATGTGCAGCTGAAATGTGTGTGTTTTCAGATGTTGTTAGGTGTAACTCTGTATATGTCCACTAAGTTCATTTGTTCAGAGGTTTAGTTCAATTTTGCTACTTGTATGTAATTTTTTGTCTACTTGACCTATCATTTTGAGATCAGGTAGTGTTAATGTCTTCTGTTAAGATTGTGATATTGAGGCCAGCCAGATAACTCAATGGACAAAAGCATCTGCTTAGGTAGAGTGCAGGAGCAGGGGTTCGATCCCCAGTATGCTGTGCCTGCCCTGCCCCCAGGACATTCTGAGACAGTCATTGAGCCTGGGCATGGTGGTGCACACCTGTAATCCCAGCACTTGGGAGACTGAAACAGGAGAATCACTATGATTACAATCTGTGTAGTGAGACCCTGTAGATCATGTACTATGTAAATAAATAAATAAATAAATAAATAAATAAATGGTATTTGATACTAGGATTTTATAGAATTTAAAATTTGTCTTACACAGTTGGGTGGTGCTATATTTGGTATACACATATTTATGACTGTAATCTCTTCCTCATGAGCTGTTCCCCTAAGTATTAGTAACCTTTAACTCCTTTGATCATTTTTGGTTTGAAGTTGAGATTATCTGCCAACAGCCTAGCTAGCCCTGCTTTTTGTGAGGTTATAGAGCATGTAGTATTTTTTTCTACACTTTTATTTTCAGGATATGAATTTTATGGGTTAAATGTGTGCCTTGTATACAGCATATTGTTGGATTTTGTTTATTAGTCCAATCTGCCAGTCTATTTTTCTTAACTGGAGAATTGAGTCAATTTACATTGTTGGTTGTAATCTATATATGCTTGACATGTTATTTTGTTGCTACTCTCTACTTTTCTCCTATGTTTAATAGTTTGCCATATTTTTGGGTTCTTTCTATTGTCAATCTTTGACTTATGAGCATTTTGATTCCTTTATAGAATGTCTTTTATTGTTCTGTGTAGGGTTGATTTGCTCATGAAGAATTTCTTTTGCTGCTCTTTGTTATGGAAGTATTTCACTTCTCAGTTAGACTTGAAATAGTTTTGCAAGGTATATCAGTCTGGGTTGGAATTTGTTTTCTTGTAAGACTTGAAATAATTTGCTGATCCAGCCCTAGCCCAGGCCCCATGAGTGTGTGGGAGAGCTTCCCCCTACCCTGTGCCTGAGGGACCTGTCTGGTCCAAACTCAGGTGCAGTGTGAGTAAGACCCTCTTCCGCACCCATGAGACCCCAACCACCATTTGGCAGCATCCCCATCCACTGAAAGTGACTGAGAACTTCTATCTTGTTCTCAGAACCCCAGATCCAGCCCTAGCCCAGGACCGGTGAGTATGTGGGAGAGCTTCCAGCTATTCTGCACTTATGAAACCTGCCCAGTCCAAACTCAGGTGCAGCTTGAGTGAGACCCGCTCCTGAACCGTTGGTACCAACCCCACTCTGCAGCCCTCCCCTTGCCCACTGAGTGAGTGAGAAATTCTGCCGCAGTCTCGGGACCACCAGATCCAGCCCTAGACAAAGCCCTTTGAGTGTGTGGGAAAGCATTCTCTCTTCTCTATTCCAAATGACCCCTTCATACAGGCCTGGGGTGAAACTCTGCAGCTGTAGTCCCGGTAGAGAGACTAAGGGACAGAAAGACCCAGCTGGTCCAGGAGCAGAACATCTTGCCAAAGGGACATAACAGATTAACTCCCAAGGGGTGCAACAGGAAGGAGCTGAGCACAGCAGTCAGACCCAAGACAGGCACACCTGGATAAATCCAAACTTTGTAGATATGCACCTGAATTTCTGTAGGTGCTAAGGTTATTACTCCACGAAAGCTCTACAACAAAGGTCAGAAAACAGTGCTATACAAAATGAGAACAAGAAGGAGCAAAATGCAATCTCAGACCCCAACTCAACCATAACAAAGGAAGAGGACACTAACACAGAATAAATTGGGAATTATACAGCTGAAATCAATGAATCAAGAGATTCTCAAAGAAACAACTGCAGAAAGGTACAGAAGAACTCAGATCAGAAATAAAAAAAGAAATCCCTGAATAAATAGCATCTGCAATAAAGAATCAAATGCAGAAACATATGGAGGAAACCCAGTGCCCACTCAGAACAAGTGCAGTGGACACTAGCTAAGCTGAAAAGTATGAATTAATAGAGTTGGAAGTAAATAAGCAACAGCAGAAAGGTATACAGGTACTCAGAGTAGAAATAACTTCAGAAATGAAAAAAGAATTCTCTGAACTCATAGCATCTGAAGTAAGGAATCAATTGCAGAAATATAGGGAGAAAGGAAATCTGAAAAAAACACTGTAGCAAAAGAATTAATAATGGCTTCTAAAGAAGACATTGATTAAAAAATAGAGGAAATTAGAAAAATGCTGGATTCCTTGAATGAGTAATACAGGAAAGAAAGAGATTGCATGAAGTAGAGTCAAAGAGATATAGAGGAAATTAAAATCTCAATCACAAGCTTGTAAAACCGTTTCAGTGAAAGTGAAGACAGAGTTTCTGATTGGAAATAAGCTGGTGCAGCTAGTGAAAAGGTAAGAAAAGATCTCTTAAAAACAACTAGGATGCAGGAAAAATAATTCATCACTTGCAAGACGATGAAAAGATGAACAAAGTGAGACTAATAGGTATCAATGAGAAAGAAGCATTCAATACAAATGACATTAAAAAAATATGGGCAGAAGCAATAGCGCAAAACTTCAGAAATATGAGGAAAAATCTGACATTCAGGTAACCGAAGCATGCAGAACACCAAGTAACTTCAACTTAATTAAAAACACACCGAGACATATAATAGTCAAGTTCCCAGAAACTCAGCAAAAGAATAATATACTGAAAGCCGCTAGAGAAAAGAAGCAGATCACAATCAAAGGCAAACCCATTGGAATTACGGCCAACTTCTCTTCAGAAATCATGAAGAAAGGAAGAGCATGGAGAAGAGTACTTCAAGCCCTTCAAGCCCACTATGAAAACAAATTCCAGCCCAGACTACTATACACTGCAAAATTCTCTTTCAAGTTTGATGGAGAAGTGAAATACTTCCATGACAAAGAACAACAAAAGAATTTCATGATGACATAGATAACCCTACACAGGCTCCTGAAAGATGTTCTAGAGAGGGATCAAAATGATGAGATCTCCACGAATGATATCAAAATCAAGTAACAAAATAGGACAAAAAACTAAACACAGGAGAAAAAGGAGTAAACAACAGCAGGTAAATAAAGTGTCAATCATAAGTTAATACATCTCAATAATAACCATCAATGTAAATGGACTCAGTTCACCAATTAAGAGAAATAGACTGACACAGTGGATTAGGAAACATAATGCAACAATATGCTGTATAAAAAAACACTTTGAACTCATAAAGACATTCCTAGGCTGAAAGTCAAAGGATGAAAAACAATACTACAGGCCCCAGCACCTCAGAAAAAAGCAGGGGAGGTAATCCTATGCTAAGACAGTCTCAACTTCAAAACAAGAATGATCAAGTGAAATAAAGAAGGCCTCAATGTACTGGTTAGGGGAAAAATTCAAGAGGAAGAGGTAACACTCATCAATATGTATACACAAAACACAGGAGCACCAAAGTATACAAAACAAACCTTAATTGATATGAAAAGTATAATATCCAATACCACAATCTTAGCAGGAGTCAGTAACACCCCCTTATCCCAAAAAGATAGGTCAACCAGACAAAAATTCAGCAAAGAAATAACAGAAATGAATCAAAGCTTGAAACAAATGGACTTGGTGGCCATATACAGAGTGTTCCACCCAAACACAGCTGAATACACATTTTTCTCAGTGGCACATGGGTCATTTTCTGAAATAGGCCACATACTGGTCCACTGGCCATGCTTAAGTATATAGAAGAAAACAGAAATTATCCCATGCATATTATTTGACCACAGTGCAATGAAACTGGAAATAAATGACAAAAGAAACCAGAAAAACACCATAAATGCATGGAATTTAAGTGACACCCTACGCAGCAACCGATGGGTAACAGATGAAATTAAACAAGAATTCCAATAATGTCTACAATTCAATGTAAATTCAAGCACAACTATTCGGAATTTATAGGATACGATGAAAACAGTTCTCAAAGGGAAATTCACAGTTGTGAAATCACACATTTGGAAAACAGAACGGGAACAAGTAAACACCCTAAGGCTGCAGCTCCAGCAACTAGAAAAGGAAGAGCAAAGCAAACCCAGAGCCCAAAGACAGGAAAAATCATAACGATTGGAGCAAAAATTCATTCAATTGAGATGAAGAAAACAATTCAAAGAATTAACGAATCAAAAAACTAGTTCTTTGAAAGATTAAATAAAATCAATATGCACCTAGGAACCTCATCAAAAAGAGGAAATAAAAATTCAAATACAAGCAATAAGGAATGAAAAGGGGGTAATTACCAGACGGAGTTGAATTTCAGAAGTTTATCAATAGCTACTTTGAGAATCTTTACTCTCATAGAATAGAAGACACAGACGAAATGGACAGTTGCCTAGAAAGATACGAATACCCAAAACTTAATAGACAAGATATAACCACTCCCAATAGTCCATTAACAACCAATGAAATACGAGATATAATAAACCCATCGACAAATAAATTCCATGTTCAGATGGATTCACAGCTGAATTCTACAAGAAATTTATAGAAGATATAGTCCCTATACACCTCAACCTCTACAAGGAATTTGAAAAGCAAGCAATCCTCCCAAAATCATTCCTGGAGACAAGTGTTATACTGATACCAAAAACCAGAGAAACAAACAATTAAAAAAGAAAACTATAGGCCAAACTTCCTCAAGAATGTAAATGCAAAAATTCTCAGCAAATTCCTAACAAATACAATACAGCAAATCATCAGGAAGATCATACACCACAACCAGGTAGGATTCATCCCAGGGATGCAAGGATGGTTCAGTATTCTAAAATCTATAAATGTAATACACTATATCAATAGAGCAAAAACTAAAAACCACAAGATCATCTCCACTGATGTAGCAAAGGCTTTTGACAAAGTCCAACACTCATTCATGTTCAAAGTCCTACAGAAAATTGGAATAGATGGCCTCTACTTCAATATTGTAAAAGCTATTTATGAAAACCCAATGGCTAACATAATTCTAAATGGGGAAAAACTGAAATCTTTTACTCAGAGTACGAGACAAGGATTTACTATACCACCACTTTTATTCTATATAGTTTTGCAATCATTAACTAGAGACATTAGAAAAGAGAAAGAAATAAAAGAAGAAAGAATAGGTAAAGAAGAAATTAAAGTATCATTATTTGCAGATGACATGATGCTTTATTGGAACACCCACAAAACTCCACCAAGAAGCTACTAGAATTAATACAGAAATTCAGTAGCATAGCTGGATACAAAATCAATACCCAAAAGTCAATAGCATTCCTCTACACAGATAACAAACACACTGAGATTGAAATTATAGAAATAGTACCTTTTACAATGGCAATGAGGAAAAATGAAATACCTTGGATTTAACCTTAGCAAAGAAGTGAAATATGTTTCCAAGGAAAAATACAGTATTCTTAAAAAAAGAGATTGTAGAAGATTTCAGAAAACGGAAAGATATCCCATGCTCCTGGATAGTAAGAAACAACATTGTGAAGATGGCCATACTCCCAAAATTGCTGTACTGATTTAATGCAATCCCCATCAAATACCACCAATATACCTCAATTACCTGGAGAAATAGTTCCTAAAATTGATTTTGAACCAGAAAAGGCCTAGAATAGCAAAGGCAAACCTGGAACAAAGACAAGGCAGGAGGCATTGCATTTCATGACTTGATATTATAATACAAGGCTACTGTGATAAGATCAGCATGGTACTCAAAACAAAATAGACCTGAGGATCAATGGAATAGTTTAGAAGTCTCGAAACCATCTATAAAACATTCAGCCACCTTATCTTTGACAAAGGGGTCAAACATACTCACTGGAAGTAAGATAGCCTCTTTAATAAATGGGGGGCTCTCTACATGTCGAAAACTAAAACTTGACCTAGGTCTATCACCATGCACTAAGTTAAAGTCCAAATGGATTAGAGTTCTAAACATTAATACAGAAACACTAAATGACTTGGAAGAGAAAGTAGGAGAAACTCTTGAAGACGTGGGGTAGGCAAAGTGTTCATGAACAGAAATCAAATAACACGGGAAATACTTGAAAGAATTAACAACTGATTTATTATTGGTTTATTATTGAGAGGTTTTTGAACGGCAAAAGAAATTACAAAGAAAGTGAAAAAAACCCAAAAATTTGGAAAGAAACTTGACAAATAAATACTGAGACAAAGTTGTGCTCTCTAGAATCTATAAAGAACTAAAAAACACTTGGGTTCCTAATTTAAAAACCCAGTCCAGAAATGGGCATCTGAGATGAACACATGCTTCTCAGAGGATGAAATGAAAGAAGTGAATACATACATGAAAAAATGTTCCACATCACTAGCCATCCATGAAGTGCAAATTAGAACAGCATTGGGATATCATCTTACCCAAGAAAGAATGGTTATCATAAATAAATCACCCAACAACAAATGATGGAGAGGCTGTGGGATAAAAGGACGCCTTCTCCACTGCTGGTGGGAATGTAGACTGGTGCAACCATTATAGAAATCAGTGTGGAGACTCCTTAGAAAAGTTGGACTGGAAATCCCTTTTAAACCAGCTATTCCTCTACTGGGAATTTTCCCAGAGGATCTGAAAACAT
>NW_004524892.1:674887-675989 GCF_000260255.1 Octodon degus | reverse complement strand
AGAAGTATATAATTCTTTATGACTATTTTTAAAATATATTCTAATTTTTAAATGTCTTTTTTATCATATTCTGTTGAGACTTAAAGTTCAACATATCAATACTTGATGAAAAATACCTGTTCCATATTATGCCTATGATGTTTGATATGCAGACAAATCGTGAGGTTAAGCTTAACAACCTAAGTTGTTTGATAATAACAATAAGCTTGTCTTCTGGATGGTTAAGAACCTAAGTTTGCAGACCAAATTTAGAGAACAAGGAGGCCTGCAAGGAAAGCCAACATTTTGGCCCTAGTCTTCTAAGGTCAAGACTCAGGACATATGAGAACTTGTACTGTAACATCATGTAACTCGGTCGTGTCCCAAATTTTCTGATCAAGGAGATTATGGGGCCAAAGAGCAAAGTGATCGATGATGTAGAGTGTGCCTAATGAGAGTCCCATGGAGAGAAAACATTCTGTCAGGCTTTCACAGACAGCACACTGGCCAAGCATTGACCATGACTCATCCACATGTCTGACACTAACAAATAATCTGAGGTACAGGATCTCAGGATAAATCCTGAGGGGATTTCACTGACCTTATCAAACCCAAAAACTACAACTCTTGTTGCATAGGTCATCCTTTACCTTCGTCTTAACCATCTTGAAGAAAAGTATAAAAACGAAATATAAGAAGTAAAGCCATGCTGTTATATTGAGCTGTGGGGGACTCAGGTCATCAATTTGTGACATTGCCAGTGAAGCTGAAGACCCAATACTAATGTGGGCTGCTGGACTCTTTTGGAAAGTTTTGCTGAGTTTACACATGTATAATTTTCAAATAATGGAACTTAACAAAAAGAAGGTATACAGATGAATGTCCATTTTGTATCTGTGTATTCAGAGAGGTTGGGATAAATATATAGTTACATTCTCTTAATGAATAGAGTTATTTGTTCTAATGATGTTTGTAAATGGGATGTCAGGTCCGCATCTTGTACAGCAATTAACCACTAAGAAGAGTGTATGCAGTGTGTTGATTATTGAAACTGCCCTACCGATTTGATTTGAAACTGTCTCATTGCTATTTGTTTATCAATAAAATTATGGCAAAAAGAATA
>NW_004524892.1:670603-674787 GCF_000260255.1 Octodon degus | reverse complement strand
AGAAAAACTATAAATAACATGTTCTTTGAATGGAAGACTCAGTGCTAACCAGATGACAATTTTCTGAAAACTGAAATAAAAATATAGTCTCAAAAAAAATAAAAGAAATCAGTGTGGAGTCTCCTTAGAAATCTAGAACTTGAAATCCATTTAAGCCAGCTATTCCCCTACTGGAACTTTTCCCAGAGGATGTTAAATCATATCTTAGTGATATATGTGTACCTATATTTATAGCAGCACAATTTGTGGTAATAAAATCTTGGAAACAACCAAGATGCCCGCCACCTGAGGAATGGATGAAAAAGATGTGACATTTTTATAGAATGGAGTATTACTCAGCTATAAAGAATGATACACTCAAAGCCTTCATATTTAAGTGACTGCAACTTGAAGATATTTTCATAAGTGAAATAAACCAGACACACATGTATAAATATCGTATAGTTTCCCTAGTATAAGAACTCAAAAAGGAAATACAAATGTAGAGGTATAATACAATTAAAAGGAAAGCAAGAACTTGAGGACTGGACAATGAAGAGTGCAAGAAGAAGTGCTAGGAAACATGAAAGAGGTAAGCCGTACATTTATGTGTACAAAATGAGTAAAACACTGATCCTGAGAATCTTCAGAAGATTTTCGAATCTAGCAGGTAACTGGGAGCATTCTCACGCTGACTAACTATATATACTTGCACCTGTGAATTAACCAATTGCACTGAAGTTGGCAATATGTAATAGTAGGTTCATGCTTGGAGTGCCTGTCATTCTGGTCTTCTGAATATGGGCTGCATGTCATTACACGACGGTTTCTGCCATGCTGACTCTCATGTGAATGATTGTTTAAAAAGGAAGAGGGTGGTGAATGAAGGTTGGAGAGAGGAAAAAGTGTGTAGTGGGACTGTCCTGCAACAATGTTGTATAGAGTTAGATTTCTGGAGTTATGTGTAAACATTTATAGTTCTTTAGTCCTATTATTTTAAATAAATTGTATTTTTTTGCATTTTTTCTCATATTCTGTAGGGACTTAAAGTTTAACATATCAATACTTGATGATAAATACCTGTTCCGTGTTATGCCTAAGGTTTTTGATATTCAGACAGTGAGGTTAAGCTTAACAGCCTAGGTTATATGGTGATAACAATAAGCTTCTCTTCTGAAGGGTTAACAACCTAAGTTGCAGACCAAAAGTTAGGGAAAAAGGAGGGCCACAAGGAAAGCCAACATTTTGGCCCTACAATTCCAAAGTCAATTAAGACTCAGGACATAGGAGAACTTATACTGCAACATCATGTAACTCAGTTGTGTCCAAGTTTTCCGATCAAGAAAGATTATGGGGCCAAAGAGGAAAGTGATCGATGATGTAGAGTGTGCCTAAGGAGAGTCACATGGAGAGAAAACATTCTCTCAGGCTTTCAGAGTGTCACATTGGCCAAGCAATGCCCGTGACTCATCCACATGGCTAACGCTGACAAAGGTTCTACAATCCGAGGTTTAGGGTCTCAGGATAAATCCTGAGGGAATTTGACTGACCTTGTCAGATCCAAAAGCACAATTCTTATTACATAGATCTTTCTTTATCTTGGTTTTAAGCATCCAACAGAAACGTATAAAACCAAAGTATAAGTAGTGAAGCCATGCTGTTATGTTGAGCTGTGGGGGACTCAGGTCAACAACTTCTGACATTACCTGTCATGTGGATGACCCAATAATATTATTGACTACTGGACTATTTTGGAATATTTTGTTGAGTTCAGACAGCTATAATATTTAAATGACAGAACTAAACAAAAAAAGGGGATGCAGATGAGTTACCATTTTGTATCTGTGTAATCAAAATGCTTAGGATAGATATATAGCTATAATCTCTTAATTCAGTGAATAGAGAGATTTGTTCTAATAGTGTTTGTAAGTAGGATATCACGTTTGCATGTTGTACAACAAAAACCACTAGGAATACATTATGCAATGTGTTAATTACTGAAACTCTCCTACCAGTTTGATTTGAACTGTCTCATTGCTATTTGTTTCTCAAGAAAATTATGGAAAACAATAAAATAATGGTATGGAATGTTTTACTAATAAAAAAGAAACAATTTGGTCCATGCTCTTCTTGACTTGATGAATTGTGAGGAGAAATGTGCTCTTATTCTGATGGGTTTAGTGTTAAATGTGATGTGTTTCTTTTCTCTAGTGGCTTTTAGTGTTCTGTTCTTGTGGTGAATTTCTATGAGTATGATTAATATATTCCTTTTTGTAGTTTTAGTTTGGTTGATATTATTTGGAGTTCTATATTCCTCAGTTACTGAATATCAGATACTTTCCCCATATTTGGGAAGTTTTCTGCTATTATTTCTGCTCATATACTCTTTATATCATTTGCGTTGGCCATTTGTTTTTTACTGATTCCTATGAATCTCATGTTGTTCATTTTGCATCATCTTGCATCTGTTGGATTATTATTTCCTGGATCCTATTTATTTTAAGAAATTTTTTCCTTTCTTTTTCAATAGCTGCAATGGTGTCCTAAAGGTATGAAACTCTGTCTTCACTTTCATTGAACTAGCTTTGCCAACATTTAATAGAGCTTTTAATTTCTTGTACATCTCTTTGAATCTGCTTCTTCCATTCCATTTCTTTCCTATATCACATTCAAGGTTTGCATGATTTTTCTATTGTCCTCTTTATTTTTATTTTAGTAATTCTTTTCATTATAGTTATCTTTTTTTAACTTGTGAGATTATTTCTTATGTGATTTCCTCTATAGTGTTCTGCAGTTGTTTATTTACTTCAGTTGTTATTATTTCAGAAATTTCATGTGTGTGAGTTCCAATTTCTTCTATACTTATGTCTCCTGAGTTTGTTCTGGGTTGGCTCAGGTCCTGAGATTTACTTTTGCTCCTTTTGGTCATTTTGTATTTGAAATAGAACAATTTATTTTGCTTCTGTGAAAACTTTTTGAGAAAATTAGAAGTAGGTGTATCATTGTAGTCAGAGCCACTCCGTAGAGACTGTTTCTTAGGTATCTCCCCTGTGTCAGAGATTCTTGCTTTTTGTTATTCCCAAGATTTGCCAATGTATTTATTGTGAGTGGGATATTGATTTCCATTTGGCACTGTCCTCCATCCTTCAGTGCAAGGCTTTGGTGAAGTTATTACCCAAGCATGTCCCGATATTATTACCTGAGGGAGCACATGTGGTTAAGGCAGACATGATTTCCTATTTACAGTGGTACACTTAGCAATACTAATAACAGCTATTGAAATTCAGAAATTGACAAACTTTTACAACTAATGGGTTTGCATTTTAGACTGCAGGAGCAAACATTATAGATGTATAACAAAGCAGATCCTAAATTGTGATTTTGTATTTAAACTTGTTCCCCTAAGTTCTATCTGCATACCTCCCCTTCATGCACGTGGAATCTTCCAGCCATACTAGTTCACCCTAGTTATTTCTTGCCAACTCTGTGCTTCGAATATGCTTCTGTACGTCGGGGCCTCAGTCTGGGCTAGGCTGGACCCATCAGTATGCCTCAGCTCACTGAGTCTAGATCCACTGAACTTGAATTCAACTGATTGTATCTGGCTTGAATCTGATTGCAGTGTTCCACTTCTAACAGCTAAGCCCCATCCAGGTGGGCTTCTGGGCCCTGCTGGCTGCCTATTCCATGTCTCCTTTCTGGTAAACCTGCTGAGGTGGAGTGGGCTTGCTGCACCCCACTGGCTGTTCATCCTGCAGTTTGTTCCTGGTCTCAGTTATCCACGTTCTGATTGAGTCTTTGAATTCTTGGGGCCAGATTTATTCAATTCTTTATATGTTCTAAATAGAAGTCCATTGTCTAAGTGAGAATTAGCTGTAAATTTTTTCCCAATTCATAAGTTTTCTTTTTTCTTCTTTGGTGATTTCTTTTCATGCACAAAACTGATTCCAAAGGATAAGATCGCACTTGCTGATTTTTTGAAGTATTTCCTGTGCAGTTTGGTTTTTGTTAATGAACACCCTACCTCTATGATTTCAGGTTACTATGTAATTTATCCTTCAGTAGATTTAATGTTTCTGTTTAATATTTAAATTTCTGATCTACTCTGAGTTTAGCTTAGTGCATGTTGATAGACATGGATCTAATTTTAGTCTTAAGGATATGGAAAGCTGTTTTTTTTAATTATTTATTTATTTATTTATTTG
>NW_004524892.1:655243-670503 GCF_000260255.1 Octodon degus | reverse complement strand
ATGTGGTGCTGGGGGATTGAACCGCGGTCCCTGATGCTTTTTTGCTAAGCTTGTTCTAAGTAGGTGCTTTAGACCACTGAGCCATCTCTCCAGCCCCATGAAAGCTGTTTTTTTTCAAAACTATTTATTAAAGATGCTATCCTTCTACCAGAGAATAAATTTGGTCCTCTTGTCAAAGACAAGTTAACTGAGTATGTTAGGAGATGTGTCATCTTCTAATCTGTTTGATTGATCCTCAAGTCCTTTTCTTGGCCAGTAACATGTGAACTTTTTTTTCCCCAGAACTGGGGATTGAACTCAGGCCCTTACACTTGCCAGGGAAGCACTTATTCTACTGAGCCATCTCCGCGGACCACCATGTAGATTTTATCACAGTATCTTTGTAGTATATCAACTCATAGATTGTGATGTCTCCTGACTTGCCTTTTTAAAAAATGTTTTGAACAGGGTCTTGCTATGCAGATTGGACTCAGTTTTCCTCCTGTTTCCAGCCTCTCCAGCACTGGTATTGCAGGTGCATACTGCCATGCCCTGTTTTATTCACTGGTTTAGCATGCCCAGGGGATGGGACCAGTACAGCATGTGACACTGTTCATGGAACCCTGGCGCTTGTGCTTACCTAAGCAGGCACTTAGTCTGCTGAGTTATCTTTCCAGATCCTGACTTGCCTTTAATACCCAAGATTGCTTTTGCTATTCTAAGTCTGTTCTGGTTCCAGATGAATTTTAGGAACATTTTCTCTATATCTATGAGGTACACTGATGGAATTTTAATTGGGATTGCATTGAATCTCTATAACAATGATAGGAGTATCGCCATTTTCATAATATTGGTTTTTCCTATCTAGGAGCAAGGAAACACTTTCCATTTCCTAAAATCCTCTTTGATTACTTTTTTCAGGGTATTGTAATTTTCATTGTACATAACTTTTACTTCCTTTGTTAGATTGTATCCTAAGTGTTTTGTTTTTTGGATGTTAATGTGAAAAGTGTGGTTTTCCTAATTTCTGTCCAGGCATGTGTACTGTTTTAATAAAATTTTTTATTTTAATAAAGATTCTATTGATTTTTGAGTGTTGAGTTTGAATCTTGCTATAATATGAATGTGGTTATTAAATCTAGAAACCTCATGGTGGAGTTTTGAGGGACTTCTATGTAGAGTATCATGTCATATATGAATGGTGATAGTTTTACTTCTTGCATTCCAATCATTATTTTTTTTAAATTTCTTTCTCTTGTCTAATTACTGTGTCTTATGTTTTGAGAAGTATATTCAATGCACATGGTGACAGCAGGCATCCTTGTCTTCTTCCTGATTTTAAAGTGAAGGTTTTCAGTATTTGTCCATTTAGAATGATATTGGCTGTTGCTTTGCCATAGATGTATTTTATCAGGTTGAGATGAAAACCATCTATTCAAATTTTCTGTTGGATTGTTGTCATGGATGAGTGTTGGACTTTTTTTTTTGGCAGAACTGAGGATTGAACTCAGGCCCAAATGATTGTTGTCATTCTTTTTTTGACCTGAAACATTATTTGTGATCTGATATCTTCTATAGCCTGTTGGAGTTGTTTCCTTTCTTCAGTTACTATCATTTCAGAAATTTAAGGTGTGTGATTTCCCAGTTCTGTGTCTTTGTCTCCTGGACTTATTGGTGTTCTGGTGGTTTGAGATTGCCTTCTGCTCCTTCAATTTGGCAGTTTTGAAATTCCCAATGTTCATTCAGCCTCAGAAATGGTGGGAGATGGGCAGGTCATGTGTCAGCAACATTTCTTAGTCAGAACAGATGCAGGGTAGAACTCACCAATGATTTCACAACTGATATGTGGTGCCAGCCTAAGCTTGGCAATCTGCATAGGTGGTGAGCCTAGGCTGTATTCACCAGTTCTCTATAGCTACCTGGTGTCCTAAATTCTGCAAAAGTAAGATATCCTTCCCAAAGGAACTGTGAAGTTCTATGCTGATGGTGCATGTGTGTTACAATCACTATATCCATGTAGCCCTCTGACATCCACATGCATTCTTCCTTTTCATTTTTATTGTTTTGTCTTTCTTGTTTCCCTGTTGCCATTATTTCTTATGTATCTCTTACTTAATCTCCAATTTATTCTTTTAATTTTTATGTATTTTAGTATTAATTGTATTTTGGTTAATGCCTAATTTTTAGCGTATTCCATTTTAATATCTTTTCTTGAGGAATATTTTTGGAATTTTAGAGATTATCTTTTAAACAAATATTACTATGTGCTGATGCATGTTTTAATTGTTAATTATCAAAATTACTTGTACTTATTCTCTTTGGGCAGTGTAAGGCTAATTTGTTTTTCTTTTTGGTACCAGAGATTGAATTTTCTGAAAATTTCTAAAATTTTTACCAATACATTTGGTTAAGCAGAAGAAAGTACATCAGGATATAAACACAAGATAAGTGAATTAGAACATGCAAATAGCAATACAGAAAATATAATTTTTAAAACAGCAATTCTGAGTCATTAAAAGAACAAATTTAAGGTTTTACAAATTTTTAGGTTTTCAGAAAGAAATAAGAATATAGAAAATTAGGATAATGCAGATGAGTGGTAAGTGAAAAATCATATCCTCTCCAAGATTAAGAATCTAGACATTGAAATTTTATTTGGAGAAGAAAATAACGAAATAAATAGATACTTAAAAGGATATAATAGGAAAAGTAATACCTACAGACAAGTTGAAAGGACAGAAAAAATTGTGGAGGAGGAAATTAACAGTCTGCACTTTTGCTCTGGCTTCTGGTTTATGAGAAAGAGAGACTGTAGGTCCTGTGATCTACAAGGACAGCACATGATTCTTCTTCCATATGAGTCTTAAGCACAAGCTGGTGATTGCCTTCATTGAAAGTGCTCACCATATCCCTGGAGAGAGTGTCTAGTAAGATGCAATTCTAAGGATGGGTAGATCGTTTGAATCCAGGACTCCGGGGTAGGTATGTGATGGTTTCTCTCCAGTGCTTGCAGTGTTTCATTCCTATGGTGTTGAGCTAAGAAATAGCCAAAGGAGATATTTGTAATCATGAAATGAGATAGAAAGACACCCCAGAGATTCCCATGAAGAGTTTGAGCTAAAAGGCACAGGCCTGACCCACATAGCCAAGGGAAAGATTCAGCCTGAGTTGCACTAAATATGAAAGTTGCAACACTGATGTCCATGCCCTAATCCTACTGGCTGCATCCAGCAAAGATCCAGGATCTAACTGACTTCTTTATGTTTTTATATGAGCAGGGACATATTTTGACTTGGAAAGTGCCCTGAAAATTGTAGATATGGAAGACAACCACACATTAAAAAGTCTTATAGAAATATAATACACCTGAGAGACCTGGGGAGATAGACCAGTAGAATAGGCCCTTACCTGCCAAGTACAGAGTCCTGAGTTCAATCCCTGGTATTGAAAAAAGAAAAAACAATGTAACACCTGAAATACCTAAAACAAAGAAGAGTTTTTACACTCAGCAGAACACCAGAAAGGTTAAATAAACAGACAATAGAAGTAATAACTAATATTATTCGGAACATTTTAGATGCAAAACACAAAATCCTAACTGGGCTAACCAAAATTATATGTAACATAAACAAGATTTTACCAAAGAATTAAAGTCCATGAGAAAGTTTCACTTGGAAAATCAGGAAATGAAAAATTATATTGAATGTAGAATTACAGTGAGTTACCAATGTAAGGACAGAATTTTAAGGCTAGAAAAGAACATTGCCTTCAGAGTTCCACTATTCATATGTACCTTAAAATACACAAGATAACATGAAAAATGGATCCAATGACTACGAGGTGACACAAGAAAGAGTAATCTAAAGGCAACGAGAATAAGTGAAAAGTGAGAAGATGTCATAAATGGCATAATAACTGCTTACAGACAGAATAGGAGAAAACTTCCTAAATACAGGGATATAAGTAGGCATATAGATAATTTAGGCTTGCATAACCCCAAATAGCCATGACACAAAGAAAACTTATTGGTGCTACTTTATGCTAGAATTACTATAATTCCATCACAGTGACAAAATCTTTTTAGATAAATGCAATGAAACACTTAGAATGATAAACTCATTAGAATTACAGCAGACTTATCAACATAAACTGTAAGGACAATAAGGGGTAGGAATGAATAATTTTAAACTTAAAAGGTAAATTCCAAGCCTGCCTTTTGCATCCTTCAAAACTTACCCTTGAACTTCTGGAGAAATATGATATCTTCATGACAAGTAGCACCACAAAAAAATTCACAGTCATAAGACCTCCATGAAGTTGGTGGGTTGTTGAGCAGTTTGGAAAGAGTGTCTCTAAGATTTGGTGTCCAGAGACTGGAATATATCTATGTGACAAAGAAAAGAAAGAGGGAAATCTGTCGCTAGGATGCAGAAAGTATCTGAAGCTATAGTTGAAGCCTGCACAGAAAGTGAACAAAAAAATACAATAAAGAAGAAAGAGGTGTCAGTGGCACTTTCTCCCAGAGCCTGGACTCATTGTTTTGGAAGGAGGAATCAAACCTCTAGATCCATGGTGGCTACTAGCAACCTCAGAAGTCTACATCAAAAAAATGCACCACTGAAACAGAGTAGTGGAAACAATAAACTGTAGTGGTTCATGAATTTTTGGGGTGTAAATGTACGGGGGGAAAAGTCCATTTTTCATGTTAAGGAACCATTTTGGAAAAGAGCCAACTGAGGGCAGAACTAGAGAAAGTTGCTTGCTGCATCTAGTTGATTCCAGTCAAGCTCAAACTGGCAGGGATGACATGGAATGCTGCAGGTTGAATGGGTCTGATTCTAGCCTCAGAGCCAGAAATGAGACTGAAATTCAGTGCAAATAAAGGAGCAGGCTCACTGAGATTATGCACTACCCCATGGAAAAGCTATTGCTGGCTTGCAGGAATTAATCCACAGAGATCTGGATTCTGTATAGCCACATTGCCTACCAGTGATAGCACAGACAAACCTTTAAGTTGACAAATTTTCCTACATTTTCTTTCCTTGCTTTTATTTTTCTTCATTATTTTTTTTCTGTTTCTGTGTAAATATGAGCATGGTTTCTAGTTTTCTTCTTGTTCTGTTCTTGTTTTTATTCATTCTATCTCTGTTTTTATTCTATTTTAATCACAATTTCCCAAAGTTTACATGACCTCATTTATCTTTCAGCCTTCTTTCTAATCACTCCCTCTTCTATTTATCAGTTATTTTTTACCTGACTTCTTTCAAATGTTCTACTCTGAGAGTGCAATTACCCCATTGAGGACATATTTACTCTGTATAATTTCATGGTTCACTTTAGATTTCATCACTTTACCACAAATCTAGTTTATATGGACAATAGTTACCTCAGTTGCTTATTTTTCAGGCTGTGTTTGATGATGTTGTTCTTGCTGATTGATGTTGCTCCAGGTAAAGTGATATAATTGTTTGAAGCTGTTGTTTTTCCTAGTATACCAAGACTAAGATGTCCTAAGGGTCATGAAAATACTGTAGGTCAGTGCCTAAGATAAGTTAACTAGGCAGCAACTTTTCAACTCCAATAAGTTAAAGACATGAGATCTTGTAACATAATAAAAACCCTAAAGTCAGCTATACCTGGAAGACATCTATGAGAAATAGTCATTCCTTAAAGGTTCTCAATATGAGCAATAAAGGTATTTGCCATAGGCAATTGACAAACATTGACCAAGAAGTTAAAACAAATTTTAAAAAAATGAGAAGACACTTTTAAAAGATGCAGCCCTGACTTCCACATCAACAAAGCCCAACAGCTAGGGTGCAATGAAGTGGAACAACCCAAAAGTCACCCTCTTGGAAACTCTGTAATGGTAATAGTGGAAAAAACCAAACAAATGAATGGGGGCTGGTGAGATGGCTCAGTGGTCTAAAGCACCTACTTAGAACAAGCTTGGCGAAGCACAGGGACCGCGGTTCAATCCCCCAGCACCACATGCCAGCCAGCCCCCCCCCTGGTGGGCTGAGTTGGCCACACACACACACACACACACACACACACACACACATTAAATAAATAAAGAAAGAAAGAAAAGGAAAAAAGAAAAAAATATTTTTAAAAAAATGAACGAAGTTTCAGGAAAAAATTCAAAGATAATTTATCAGATAACTACAGAGATAGTGACCATAATAAAAAATACATGGTTAGTGACAACAGAGCAGATGCAGATATAGACAAAATGTTAGGAAGTTTAGGAAAATATTGGAATCCATGAATGCCCAAAGTATGAAAGAAGTGGAATCCATGAAATAGACTCAAGGAGATATCCAGAAGAAGGAAAATTCCACTGAAAGTATACACAGCAGAACGATCCAATGTGAGAAGAGTACCTCAGTTACAGAAGACAAAATTTTGGTTAGTGGTCATGAAAAGAAAAGTTTCTTTAAAATACAAAGTGACCAAGATAAATCAGACCAATAGCTACCAGGTGATGTAAAGAATAACATAACATTGACTACAATAAAAGAAAAAGCAGGAGCTAGCACAAAAGATACACTAAATTAATTTACAGAACTCATAGTATGAAACTTCCCTTGTAGAGAAAAGCAATTTGATATACAGTTAAGTGAGATATATAAAATTCAAACTAGCAACGATTAAAACCCTCAATAAAATACATAATACTCCATCTTTCAGAAATCCAGCATAAGAACAGAATACTAAAAGCTGCTAGATAAAAGAAAAAAAAATACCCATAATGAAAAACTATGCAGAATCACAGCAAACTTCACAACACAAATCCTTAAGGGAATCGCAGCTTGCAATGGAATATTTCAAACCATAAAAGAAAACAAGATCCATCTTCTCCAACAGGACCCCAGGCCAGCCTGTGAGTGGAACTTTAACTCCCGTAGATTCTATCTCACCCACAAACCAGGTCCGCCCTGTGAGTCAGACCTTAAACATGCTCCCTAGAAGCTCCTCCATAAGACAGTCCTGGTGGTGAACCCTGCAGCAGAACTTCCTGTACAGAGGGAAGAGGCAAGATACACCCAAAAAATGAAGGAGCACAACATCGTGCCGAGGGACACAGCTGGTACACTTCCACGGGCTGAAGCAGGAAGAAGCTGAGCACAGCTGCTAGACCCAAGCCAGGCACACTGGTGTGAGTTCAAACTTGGTAGATCCTGACACGGCAAGCTGAGACACTTTGCTAGACCCAGAACTACTCATTCTCTATTGATTAAGAGAGGGGGCATCAGGTAACCAGGGAGAAATAGTTTGCCTGGATGACTACAGGTATAAAAGGAGAGGTCATCAGATAGAATTTAAGGGACAGAATTTAGGTACAAATTCTCAATCTCATATCTGCTTAGCTACAGTCATGATATTTTTTTCTTAGGTTCTAAAGGCAAACAAAATAGATACAAAAGTTTGTCAACTGCTACATCTCACTAAGCAATATTAGTGATGCTAATTATACTAAACACAAAAGCATAACAACCTCAACCATATAATCTTTCCTGAGTAACAATATTGGCACATGCCAAAGTAATAACTGCACCAAAGCTCTACACCAAAGATCAGAGGACAGTGCTATAGAAAACGACAAAGAGAAGGAGAAAAGTGAATTATCAGACCCAACACCTCCCAGAACAGATGCAGGAGATAACAGCATAGGAGAAATTTAAAATCATAAATCTGAAATGTCTGAAATAAAAGCATCTGATGTAAAGAAACAAATGCAGAAACATATGGAGGAAATCAGATCAGAAATAATCTCTCAAGTAAAAAAAGAAATGATGACTATAATGAAAGAATTACAAAGTGGTTTTAACAACACATTGATAAAAAAGAGAGAATACAAAAATGATTGAATTGTTGAATGAGAAAAAAAGGAAAGAAATAGAATACAGGGGATCTCAAGGACTAACTAATCAAGAGAGGGAAAGGAGAAGAACTAGGAAATATGAATATGTCAAGCCATAGTTATATGTAGAAGATGGGCAAGGCAATGATCCTGAAAATCTTCAGAAGATTTTTTTAATCTAGCAGTTATTGGAAAGATTCTCACCCTGACTAACTATATATACTGATACCTGTGAACTAAGCTACTGAACTCCAGATGGTAATTTGTAATAGTAGTTTCATGCTTGGAGTGCCTGTCATTCTGGTCTTCTGAATATGGGCTGCTTGTCATGACATACCAGTTGCTGCTATGATGCCTCTCAGGTAGATGGTTGTTCAAAAAGAAGGGGGTGGTAAATGAAAGCAAGAGACAGGAAAAGGAACATTGTGGGACAGTCCGGCTTCAAGGTTGTATATGGTGAGAATTTTGGACTTACGTGTAAACATAAGAAGTATATAATTCTTTATGACTATTTTTAAAATATACTCTAATTTTTAAAATTTTTATCATATTCTGTAGGGACTTAAAGTTCAACTTATGAATACTTGATGAAGAACACCTATTCCATATCATGTCTAAGATTTTTGACATGCAGACAGATAGTGAGGTTAAGCTTAACAGCCTAAGTTGTATGGTAATAACAATAAGCTTGTCTTCTGGATGGTTAACAACCTAAGTTTGCAGACCAAAATTAAAGAAAAAGGAGGGCTGCAACAAAAGCCAACATTTTTGCCCTTGCCTTCCAAGGTCACTTAAGCCTCAGGACATATGAGAACTTGTACTGTAATGTCATGCAACTCAGTAGTGTCCAAAATTTTCTGAGCAAGGAGATTATGGGGCCAAGGAGGAAAGTGATCGATGATGTAGAGTGTGCCTAAGGAGAGGCCCATGGAGAGAAAACATTCTCTCAGGCTTTCAAAGAGAGCACATTGGTCAAGCAATGGCCATGACTCATTCACATGGATGACACTGACAAAGGTTCTACAGTCTGAGGTACAGGATCTCAGGATAAATCCTGAGGGGATTTCACTGACCTTATCAGACCCAAAAGCTACAACTCTTGTTGCATAGTTCCTGCTTTACCTTGACCTTAACCATCCAGCAGAAAAAACAAAATATAAGAAATAAAGCCATGCTGTTATGTTGAGTTGTAGGGATTCAGGTGAATAATTTCTGACATTGCCAGTCAAGCGGAAGACTCAATACTCTTATGGGCTCTTGGACTCTTTTAGAATATTTTACTGAGTTTACACACCTACAATATTCAAATAACAGAACTTAAAAAAAAAGTTATACAGATGAATGTCCATTTTGTATCTGTGTATTCAGGGTGGTTAGGATAGATATATAGCTACATTCTCCTAATGAATAGAGTGATTTGTTCTAATGGTGTGTGTAAATAGGATATCATGTCCTCATCTTGTACAGCAATTAACCACTAGGAAGAATGTATGCAATGTGTTAATTATTGAAACTATCCTACCAATTTGATTTGAAACTGTCTCATTGCTATCAATAAAATTATAAAAAAAGAAAGAAATAGACTGCAGGAAGCAGATTCAAAGAGATATACAGGAAATTAAAAATCTCTATCACAGTTTGGCAGTACTGTTTGAATGAAAGTGAAGATACAGTTTGAGACATTGAAGACAATGTTGCAGCTAGTGAAAAGTTAAGAAAAGATCTCTTAAGAAGAACTAGGATGCACCTAAAAATAATTCAACATGTACAAGACGAGGCAAAGATGAATAACATAAGACTAAAAGACATCAGTGAGAAAGAATGAGTTAATACAAATTATGTAAAGAGAATATTGGCAGAAGTAATAGCAGAGAACGTCCCAAATATGGAGAAACAATCTGACATTCAGGCAACTGAACCATATAGAACACCGAATAACATCAACCTAATTTTAAACACACTCAGATATATAATAACCAAGATCTGAGAGAACCACAACAACAATATATTAAAAGCCACTGGGAAAAAAAAGAAACACATCACATTTAAAGGAAAACCCATCAGAATAAAGGGAGACATCCCTTCACAATCAAGTAAAGAAGAGCATGAAGCAGGTACTTCAAGTCCTCCATGTAAAACAAGCTCCAACTCAGACAGCTATATCCTTTAAAATGCTTCTTCAAGTTTGATGGAGAAGTGGCTGGGGAGGTGGCTCAGTAGAATAAACACTTGCTGGGCAAGCGCAAGGGCCTGGATTCAATCCCCGGATCTGAAAAGAAAAATGTTTGATGAAGAAGTGAAATACTTCTATGTCAAAGAACAACTGAAGAATTTCATGATAGCAAAGCTAATTTTACACAGACTACTAACAGATATTTTAGAGAGGGATAAAAATGATCACAACTGCACGAATGAGATCAGAAGCAGCCAACAAAGTAGCACAAACAATAAAACAAAGGACAAAAGGGGGTATACAATAGCAGGTAAATAGCATGTCAATCACAAGTAAATACACCTCAATTATAACCATCAATGTAAATGGCCTTGATTCATCAATTAAAAGAAATAGACTGGCAGAGTGGATTAGGAAGCAAAATCCAACAATATGCTGTATTCAAGAAACACAATTAACTCATAAAGAAATTCGTAGACTGAAAGTTAAAGGGTGGAAAACAATACTACATGACCCAGTACCTCAGGAAAAAAAAAAAAGAGGTAGCAGTCCTGTTCACACACAGTCAGAACTTCAACCCAAGAATGATTAAATGAGTATAAAGAAGATGACTACATACTGGTTAGAAGAAAAACAGAAAAAGAAGAGGTAACAGCAATAAATATGTACCACGGAACACAGGAGGACCCAATTGTATAAGACAAATCTTAACGGACATGAAAAATCCTATATCAAATAGCGGAATCTTTACAGGAGATTTTAACACACCCTTAACCCAAAAAGATAGGTCAAGCAGACAAAAAGTTAGCAAAGAAGTAGCAGAACTGAACCAGAGCTTGAAACAAATGGACTTGGTGGACATATACAGTATGTTCCACCAAATCACAGCTGAATATACATTTCTGTCAACTGCACATGGGATATTTTCTAAAATAGATCACACACTAGTCCATAGGTCATGCTTAAGTCTATGCAAGAAAACAGAAATTACTCCATGCATATTATCTGACCACAGTTCAATGAAACTGGAAACAAATGGCAAAAGAAATCATAATAAACCCATAAATACATGAAAAGTAAACAACACCCTCCTCAGCAACCAATGGGTTATAGAGGAAATTAAACCATATCTACAATTCAATGAAAATTCAAGCACAATTTATCAGAACTAATGGGATGGAATGAAAGCAGTTCTTAGAGGGAAATTGATACTTGTGAACTCAAACATAAGGAAAACAGAATGGGAACAAATAAATACCCTCATGCTGCACCACAGACGTCTAGAAAAAGAGGAGTAAACCACATCCAAAACCCAAAGAATGAGGGAAATTATAAAGATTACAGCAGATAATTATGCAATCGCGATGAAGAAAACTATACAATGAATTAACGGATCAAAAAGGTGGTTCATTGAAAAATTAAATAAAATTAGAAAGCCCACAGCTAATCTCATCAAAAAGAGGAAAGAAAAAGCTCAAATTCAAGCAATAAGGAATGAAAATGGTGAAATAACCACAGACCTAGTGGAAATTCAGAAGATCATCAGTAGCTATTTTGAGAATATTTAATCTCACAGAGCTGGAGACAAAAGAAATGGACAGATTACTAGAAAATTAAAAAATACCAAAAGTGAATCAAGAAAATATAAGAACTCTCAATAACCCAATAACAGCAAATGAACTTCAAAATATAATAAAAAACCTACTGACAAAGAAAAGTCTATGTCCTGATGGATTCACAGCTGAATTCTAGAAGAAATTTACAGAAGATATAATCCCAGTACTCCACAAACTCTTCAATGAAATTGAAAAGGAAACAATCCTCCAAAAATCATTCCTGAAGGCAAGTATTTTTCTGATACCAAAACCAGAGAAAGATGCAACTAAAAAAAGAGAACTACCCAGCAATCTCCCTCAGGATCATAGATACAAAAATCATCAATTAAATCCTAGCAAATAATACAACAAATCACAAGAAGTTTATAAACCATCACCAGGTAGGATTCATCCTATGGACACAAGGATGGTTCAATGCATGAAAATACATAAATGTAATACACTATATCAATAGAGACAAACACAAAAACCACACGGTCATCACAATTGATGCAGAAAAGGCTTTTGTGAAAGTCCAACACTCATTCATGTTCTAAGTGCTACAGAAAAATGGAATACATGGCCTCTATTTTAATCTGATAAAAGCCATCAGTGACAACCCAACGGCTAACATAATTCTAAATGGGGAAAAACTGAAATCTTTTACTCTCAGATCAGGTACAAGACAAGGAATTCCTCTATCACCACTCCTATTCAGTAGAGTTCTGCAATCATTAGCTAGAATCATTAGACAAGAGATAGAAAGAAAAGAATGTGTTAAGAAGATAAATGATCATTATTTGCAGATGACTTCATACTCTACTTGGAAGACCCAAAAAACCTCCACCAAGAAGCTACAAAAATTAATACACAAATTCAGTAGCATAGCAGGGTACAAAATCAATACCAAAAAGTCAATGGCATTCTTCTACATAAATAACAAACACACTGAGACAGAAATTAGAACAACAATTACTTATATGATAGCATTGCAGAAAATGAAATACTTAGGAATTAATGTCACTAAAAAAGTAAAAGAACTATTCAACGAAATTAGAGTACAGAGAGAGAGAGAGAGAGAGAGAGAGAGAGAGAGAGAGAGAGAGAGAGAGAGAGAACAGAGAGGATTTCAGAAACTGAAAGTTATTGCTTATTGCTGGACAGAAAAAATCAATATCTTAAAGATGGTCATATTCCCTAAATTGTTACACAGTTTTAATGTAATCCCTATCAAACTTCCACCAACATATCTCACAGACTGTGTCAGTTTCTTTTCTCTTGTTGTTGGGACAAATACCTGACACCCTAAGTGAAGGAATGAAAGGTTTATTTAGCTTACAGTTACTGAAGTCTTCAGTCCATATTCAGCTGGGCCCATGGCAAAGCAGTCCATAGCAGAAAGCAAATTTTCATGGAGGCAGCAAAGAGCAAGACAGCAAAAGGAGTAGCAGCAGCTCAAGCAGCTAACTTCTCTTTCCTCCTTATGGTGAAATGCAAATTACCTGCCCCCTCCTGGCAAGTATAATATCCACACCCACAACAATCAATCACAAACTCCTGAAGCCGCCCCATGACTGCATGAGGCTTTTGGGGGACACCTATACACAAACCATAACATTCTGCCTTGGACCTGGGAAGAATCATGCACATCCCTTTGTGCAAAAGACCTTCTAGTCCATCTCTAATAATTGCCTAAGTCTGCACAGTTTCAGCATTGCAAATGTCCCAAGTCTCCTCTAAGATCCAAGGCAAACTCTCAGCTGTGAGCCCCTGTACAAAGGAAAATTTAAACACTTGCAACATTCAAAGTCACAAGATAAACATTATCATTCCAAAAGATTCACACAGCAGGATACCAAGCATTGGGATCAACACATGTACAAAAACCAGCAAGCCAAACATTAAATTTTGCAGTTCCATGTGGGACATCTGAAGCAATCTGAGATGAGTTCTGAGCTCCAAAGGCCTTACATGGATTCACCCCTACAGCACTCATGGTGGTAGCTCCTATGGTGTCTCTCTTAGGCTGCTTTTGCTCCCTCCTGGCAGTTTCCCTTAGATGATCCATGTTCCTGGCTTTTCCAAACTTTTGGGGTTTCCACTGAGTAGGCTTCTCACTTGCAGCTTTACACATTGCCCTCTTAGGAGCACACTATCAGGGCTCCTAGGCTTTCTTCTGAAATTAAGGTGGAAGCATTCTTAACCTCAGAACTCCTTTATTCTGAATGAGCCAAAAACCACTGCCACATGGAATATGCCCAGGTCTGCTTCCAAGAGGAGCAGTAGCCAGGTTTTCCTCTTGGCTGTAGTGGTTGAGCACTTGGATGGCTGAGCACTCTAACCCTGATTCTAAGGAATAATTTCTCCTTGCCAGCGCCATTATAGAACCTGGTGTGGCCACTGCCGCCATTCTGGAACACCAGGCTACGTGGTTTTTCCCTCAAGGCAGAGTCCCTGATCTTTGCAATTCTGAGGCTGAAAAGGGTGGAGACCTGCTGCTTCCAGTGATGCCTTCAGGCTGTCCTGTCCATTGTCTTGTTTATTCATGGCAATGGAGATCCTCTCAGCTCTATCTTTGCAGTCCGCATCTTTATTGGAGCTTCCTTTCTGCCCAGAAGCACATTTTAAATCCTCTTGGTGGGTTCCTTGTTCTTGATTCTCAACATAAATCTGGCTAAAAGTCCCCAATAACAGCCATGCCAATTCCCCAATAATTGGCTGCTTTGAAATATCTTTTGAAAGATTAATCCATCCTCTGTGCTTAAACTCACTGTCAGGCAGTGACCAGACATGAGCAAAATGCAGACAACTTTTCTGCCAACTTGAAATCTTGTAGGCAGCTGAGTTAGATAGAAATATTATAGGCAGTCAGACAGGGCCAGGCCTTTGAAGGAAATACCACAGAAGACAATGTATCTTGAAACACTGGGAGGGATGGATGCACCCACTGTGGGCCAGACCTAAAGACCAGAGATCAAACAAATGCCAACTTCCCTAAAGATTGGCATCCGAGATTGATCACCACCCTGAGGGAGAAAGAGGAATAATTAATCTGACTACTACTGGATGGCTACCTGATAAAGTCCTGTTCTACATTCATGGTCACTTGCTATGTGACTCATTTCCCAATTTGGTTCTGGGCTTAATCAAATTTACCTGAGCAATGGTGCTTGTAATCTCATTGGTTGACCATAATTTTGTCCCACCCCACATCCACCTAACTGATTTCCCATGTTCTCCACCACCTTAGACACACCTCACCGCATGGTTGCACTCTATAAAAGTCCTTGGAAGAGACAGCTTCCTGGGGACAAACCATTCAGGTCCCCCTCCTGGCCTTCTCTCAGACAGGAGCTATCTTTCCCTCAATAAATATATTCTGAGTTTTAAAATATATTCTAATTGTTAAATTTTTTTCTCATATTCTGTAGGGACTTAGAGTTCAACATATCAATACTTGATGAAAAATACCTGTTCCACATGATACCTAAAATGTTTGATATTCAGACAGATAATGAGGTTAAGCTTAACAGCCTAAGTTGTATGGTAATAACAATAAGCTTGACTTCTGGATGGCTAATAATCTAAGTTTGCAGACAAAAATTAGAGAAAATGGAGGGTCACAAGGAAAGCCAACATTTTGGCC
>NW_004524892.1:651323-654385 GCF_000260255.1 Octodon degus | reverse complement strand
CTACATTTGTTCCTAGAATTCATTCTTTGGTTTTAGAGAACACAAACTCATGCTGGTCAGGTGGAGAGATTGTTTTTCCCTATGTCATTTGGAGGTTCCCTGTATCATTTGGCGGTCCCCCATCTGAGATCTGTTTTTCTTCCTGTACCAAAAACACAAAAGATCTGGAGTCCAACAATAAATGCAGTCCTTCTTCCCAGCAGAAACTTCCCCATTCTGGTCTTGACAGCGTGGCTTTCTATCAGTCTTCTGGTCTTCTGAGCTCTGATCATAATCTCCCCTACAGAAGAGCTGAAGCTGTTTCAGATCTTCACAACAAGGCAACCTGGGTCAATTTCATTTTTTTTCCTTGGGAAGGGAGGGAGGGCAAGTAGAGAACCAGTTTTTCCAGCACAATTTTTAAAAGAGGCTTTCTTTGTTCCTGTAAGAATGTTTGGAACCTTTTTCGAACCCAAGGTGGGTGAGTGAGTTTGAAGTTTCATCTGATTTTTCCAACCTATTCCATTGAATCTCACGTCTATTTTTCTTTTTTCCCCATTTTCTTCCTGTATGGTATATTGTAAATATTCTTGTAAGGAATATTTATATTCTAAATATAAATATAAATATTTAGAATATAAATATTCCTGCAAGGAAAATTTATATTCAGAATAAAAATGCAAGCTATATAAAAACTAGACACCTCTAGCCCTTAAGTCATCCACTATCACTGAGTGTGAGGCTATTCTTCCTCAAACTTTGGAACCTGAACATAAGTTCTTTAAACAACTTTTAAATTTTTTTATTCTTAATTTTATTTATTTTTTTCATAAATTTATAGAGAAACAAATAGCAATGAGAGAGTTTCAAACCAAACTGGTAGGACAGTTTCAATAATTAACACATTGTATACATTCTTGCTAGTGGATAATTGTTGTACAAGATGAAGACATGATATCCTACTTAAATACACCATTAGAACAAATCCCTCTATTCATTCAGGGAATGCAACTGTATATCGATCCTAGACATTTGAATGCACAGATACAAAATGAACATGCATCTGCATCCCCTTTTTGCTGTTAAGTTCTGTCATTTGAATATTATAGGTGTGTGAAAGCAAAATATTCTAAAAGAGTCCAGTAGCCCATAATAGTATTGGGTCTTCTGCTTGACTGACAATGTCAGAAATTTTTGACCTGAGTCCCCTACACCTCAACATAACACCATGGCTTTCCTTCTTATAATACGTTTTTATACTTTTCTGCTGGATGGTTAAGACCAAGGTAAAGCAGGACCTGTGCAACAAGAGTTGTAGCTTTTGGCTCTGATAAGGTCAGTGAAATCCCCTCAGGATTTATCCTGAGATCCTGTACCTCAGATTGTAGAACCTTTGTCAGTGTCAGCCATGTGGATGAGTCACGGACATTGCTTGGCCAATGTGCTCTCTGTGAAAGCCTGAGAGAATGTTTTCTGTCCAAGTGACTCTCCTTAGGCACACTCTACATCATCGATCACTTTCCTCTTTGGCCCCATAATCTCCTTGATCAGAAAATTTGGGACACTACTGAGTTACATCGCGTTACAATACAAGTTCTCATATGTCCTGAGTCTTAATTGACCTTGGAAGGCTAGGGGCAAAATGTTGACTTTCCTTGCAGCCCTCCTTTTTCTCTAATTTTGGTCTGCAAACATAAGTTGTTAACCATCCAGAAGACAAGCTTATTGTTTTTACCATACAACTGAGGCTGTTAAGCTTAACCTCTCTATCTGTCTACATATCAAACATCTTAGGCATAAAATGGAACAGGTATTTTTCATCAAGTATTGATATGTTGAACTTTAAGTCCCTACAGAATATAGTAAAAAAACATTTAAAAGTTAGAATATATTTTAAAAAGAAGCATAAAGAATTATATACTTCTTATGTTTACACATTGGTCCAAAATTCTCACCATATACAACCTTGAAGCAGGTCAGTCCCACAATGTTACTTTTCCTGTCTCTTGCTTTCATTCACCACTCCCTACTTTTTGAGCAACCATCTACCTGAGAGACAGCATAGTAGCAAATCGCATGTCAGGACAAAGAGCCCATATTCAGAAGACCAAAATGACAGGCTCTCCAAGCATGAAATTACTACTATACATTACCATCTGCAGTACAGTAACTTAGTTCATGGGTATCAGTATATATAGTTAGTCAGGGTGAGAATTTTTCCAATTAACTGCTAGATTCAAAAATCTTCTGAGGATTCTCAGGATCATTGCCTTGCCCAACTTCTACATATAACTGTATGACTTGACTTATTGATGTTTCCTAGCTCTTTTCCATTCCCTCTCTTGATTAGTTAGTCCTTGAGATCCTTCTTTCCTTTCACTTGTATTATAACTTTGTATTTGTATTTCTTCCTTGAGTTCTTATACTAGGGAATATATACAATATTTACACATGTGTGTCTGGTTTATTTCACTTATGAGTATATGTTCAAGTGGTATCCAATTCAATATAAAGGCTTTAAGTTTATCATTCTTTTTTTCTCATGAAGTTCACTTTAATGAGGTTTTTTAAATATCAACTTTTTTCATAATTTTATTGATAAAAAATAGCAATGAGACAGTTTCAAATCAAATCGCTAGGACAGTTTCAATAATTAACACACTGCAAACATTCTTCTTAGTGGTTAATTTCTGTACAAGATGCGGACCTGACATCCTATTTACAAACACCATTAGAACAAATCATTCTTTTCATTAAGAGAATGTATCTATATATCTTTCCAAACCACTTTGAATACACAGATACAAAATGGATATTCATCTGTATCCCCTTTTTTTGGTTAAGTTCCGTTATTTGAATATTATAGGTGTGTAAACTCAGCAAAATATTCTAAAAGAGCCCAGTACCCCATAATAGCATTGGATTTTCTGTTTAATTTGCAATGTCAGAAATTGTTGACCTGAGTCCCCCACAGCTCAACATAAAAGCATGGCTTTATTTCCTATGTTTTGTCTTCATAATTTTCAACTGGATCATTAAGAATAAGGTAAAGCAGGACCTATGAAACAAGAGTTGTAGCTTTT
>NW_004524892.1:648497-650738 GCF_000260255.1 Octodon degus | reverse complement strand
CAACCTTGAAGCAGGACAGTCCCACAATATTCCTTTTCCTGTTTCTTGCTTTCATTCACAACCCCCTTCTTCTTGAACATCCACCTACAAGAGAGACATCATAGCAGCAACTGGCATGTCATGACAAGCAGCCCATATTCAGAACATCATAATGACAGGCACACGAAACATGAAATTATTATTACAAATTAGGATCTGCAGAGCAGAAGATTAGTTCACAGTTATCAGTATATATAGTTAGTCAGGGTGAGAATCTTTCCAATTAACTGCTAGATTAAGAGATCTTCTGAAGATTCTCAGGATTATTGCCTTACTCATCTTTTAGATATAATTGTATGGCTTGACATTGTCATGTTTCCTAGCTCTTGTCCTTTCCCTCTCTTGATTACTTAGTCCTTCAGCTCCTGCTTTCATTTTACTTGTATTATAACTTTCTATTTGTATTTATTCTTTTGAGTTCTTACACTAGGGAGACTATACAATGTTTGCACATGTGTGTCTGGTTTATTTCACTTATGAGTATATGTTCAAGTGACATCCAGTTCAATATAAAGGCTTGGAGTTTATCATTCTTAATAGGTGAATAATACTCCTTTGTGTAAAAATACCACATCTTTTGCAACCATTCCTCAGGTGATAGGCATGTTGTTTGTTTGCAAGATTTGGCTATCACAAATTGTGCTGCCATAAACATAGGCACACATACATCTCTATGATATGATGTTTTCAGATCCACTGGGAAAATTCCGAGCAGAGGAATAGCTGGTTTAAAGGGGATTTCCAGACCAACTTTTCTAAGGAGTCTCCATACTGATTTCCATAACGGTTGAACCTGTCTACATTCCCACCAGCACTGGGGAAGGGTTACTTTATGCCCACAGCCTCTCCAACATTTGTTGTTGGGTGATTTCTTTATGATAGCCATTCTTTCAAGGGTGAGATTATTTCTCAATGTGGTTTTAATTTGCATTTCACGAATGGCTACCGATGTGGAACTTTTTTTCATATATTTATCCACTTCTTTAATTTCTTCTTCTGAGAAGTGTGTGTTCATCTCGGATGCCCATTTCTCGATTGGGTCTTTAAATTTTGGGGCCCTAGTGTTTCTTAGTTCTTTATAGATTCTAGAGAACAGACCTTTGTCTGAGCACTCATTTGTCATGATTTTTTCCAAATTTGTGTGTTGCCTTTTCACTTTGTTGGTAATTTCTTTTGACGTGAAAAATCTTCTCAGTAAGTGCAACTCCCATTTGTTAATTCTTTCAACTGTTTCCCGTGCGATTTGTTTTCTGTCCATGAACTCTTTGCCTACCCATATGTCTTCAAGAGTTCCTCCTACTTTCTCTTCCAGGAAATTTAGTGTCTCTGCTTTAATGTTTATATCTTTAATTCATTGTGACTTTAGTTTAGTGAATGGTGATAGACCTGGGTCAAGCTTTAGTTTTTCGCATGTAGACAGCCCGTTTTTCCAGCACCATTTGTTAAAGAGCCTATCTTTCTTCTAGTGAGTATGTTTGGCCCCTTTGTCAAAGATAAGGTGGCTGAGTGTGTTCCTAGGGGCTTCAGTGTCTTCTAATCTATTCCATTGATTTTCAGGTCTATTTTCATGCCAGTACCCTGCTGATTTTATCACAGTAGCCTTGTAGTGTAATTTCAAGTCAGGAATGGTAATACCTCCTGCCTTGTCTTTATTGCCCCATATTACCTTTGCTATTCTAGGTCTTCTCTGGTTCCAGATAAATTTTAGGAATGATTTCTCTAGGTCTGTGAGGTATGTCGGTCATAGTCTGATAGGTATCGCATTAAATCTGTACAGCAATTTTGGGAGTATCTCCATCTTCACAAAGTTCGTTCTTCCTATCCAGGAGCAAGGAATATCTTTCAATTTTCTGAAATCCTGTACAATTACTTTTTGCAGAGTACTGTAATTTTCCTTGCAAAGGTCTTTGAGTTCTTTAGTTAGATTAATTCCAAGGTATTTCATTTTCCTCTGTGCTATTGCAAAAGTTATTGTTTCTATAATTTTCCTCTCAGTGAGTTAGGTGTCTGTGTAGAGGAATGCTATTGACTTTTGGCTATTGACTTTATAACCTGCTATGCTACTGAATTTTTGTATTAATTCTAATAGCTTCTTGGTCGAGTTTTTTGGGTCTTCCAAGTATCATGTCTTCTGAAAATAAAGATAATTTAACCTCTTCTTTGCCTATTCTTATTCCTTTTATTTCTTTCTCTTGTCTAATG
>NW_004524892.1:644582-646844 GCF_000260255.1 Octodon degus | reverse complement strand
GATTTGAAACTGTCTCATTGCTATCTGTTTATCAATAAAACTGAAAAAAATAGAGAATAAATATTAACAGCATTTGTGAGCCAAAATTGAGACCCATCAAAGTACAGGAACTAATCAGGATGTAGTAAACAATTATCCAGAGAAAAAGGTGGCGCACTTTCAGATGGTAAAACTGTCTTTGTAAACTGCTGCAGGTCAATTAGTCCCATCCTCACAGTGCACCTTCAAGCCACAGGACCTGTCTCAGTCTACCTTAAAGGTTCACCTTCTAAGGAACTCAGGGAAGTCTATTATCCTTACAGTGAAATGCAAAACAACTGCAGAAAACCCCACTCGTATATAGAACACAGTTTAATAAGTAGATTCCATGTGATCTAACTATGATTTAGGTAACAGAATGTTACATATGGCAGGACTGGAAGAATTCATTCATAATATTTTTCTTATCCCTTTGTTGTCACCCTCCCACTGTCATTATGCTATTACCAACACCAACAACAACCACAACAAGAACAACAACAAAAATGTTTGAAATTTTCCTCCCATCTAAGGGAAAATTTAGGAAGCAATTTTTAAAATAGTTTCTTGAAAACCTTCATTCAATACCAATCACTCATAAGGTATCTGTGCAAATCTATTTCACATGATTTCAAAAGAATGATCAACTCATTAAAAAATCCTTAAAGCTAAAAAAAAACTTTGGTCTATATCTTTATTTGGCTTATAGATGTCATTAGCAATAAGATCATGGTTCCACCCTGGTTGCCAGCTGATCAAAATAATGTCAAACCTGGTTTTACAGATGTGAAATATATCATTGTATATGACTAGAGAATTTTTCATTTGTCAAGTAAAATTTATTGTTATGATCTTTCACAGTCATCAAACTGTGGTTAAGGTAGTTGAATGGCGATCCTTTAAGCTTACCGATCCTGCTGAGTAGGACTCCCTTATTGAATAAATGAACAGCTGCCTGAAAATACTTTCATTTCTTGGTTCATTTTTGGCACCCCAGTAGTTTGTATAGCATTATTGTAGGCACATCTCAATGAATATTGATAAACATATAGTGATATAGTTACATGCAGCACTGTCCAAAATTAAGTTTTCTGTGAGTAAAATTATAAGGTTGCATTAAAACTGCTCTTGGTATAAAAAGCAATTTAGAGACAAAGAATTCCTTATGTCTGTGACATTAATTATTTGTAATCTCATAGGGTACTAAATATATTCATTACTTCTGAGTGTTCAGATCTTTTCACATATAAAACTGGGATTACTTATGGTGCTAACTTTTTTTCTAGACTCAGATATCTACCTTTCTTTTGTGTTCTAGCTACTAAGATAAGCAGTAATATATCAAACCAGGATGAGACCACCAGTCAGATGATAGATTTTAAGAAAACATCTTGTTATGATATATATGTCACTAAACTTAAAGATGCTCAGTAACTAAGCATTCCGGATTAAGTCACACATTTTTCAGTAACATTTCATTAAAGGATAAGAGATTAGGTGAGAACTCTTTTATATACTAGAAGAGATGATTAACTACCACACAATCCAAACTATATTAAGAGAATCTTAAATGTGTTTCACAGCTCCAATTATGATTGTTATGCTGATAGATTATATGACTCTCAGCATAGTTTATGAGACTATGCTGGAAACATACTCTTAATCTCTTTTTCTCTGGAAAACATTCATAATTCTTGTCCACATTTTTCAGTGATTCATTTACTGAAATAACCATGATTGATAATCAATAACAGTTCTCTTGCTAGGTTTTATATTCTGTAGTAGTTGTTATTGAGATAAAATTGTAATAGATGACCTCATTGCTTCCATTAATGTCATTGTTCTGCTCTTCTAGTTGTTCAATAATAAAGTTTAGGGACTGGAATGAGTATGATTGGACCTAGTAAATGGCCAAAAGTTTGGACCTTGTTTTCTAAGGTCAACAAGGAGCCATAACTTAAGGGAAAGTTTTCTACAGATTCAACAAATTTGGTGACTCAATGAACCTGCTGTGAAGAAAATTTTGCACTTGATAGGACAAGAATCAACAAGTGTACAGTGTGCCAAAGGAGGGTCACTAAGAGTGAAAATTCTTCCAAGCTTTCACAAAAGCAACCTGGTCAAGCAGCACTATGACCCATCCAGACAAGTGACACTGAAGCATGACTGCAAATGCTTTATTTTTTTTTATTTATTTGAGAGAGAGAGAGAGAGAGAGAGAGAGAGAGAGAGAGAGAGAGAGAG
>NW_004524892.1:638519-644482 GCF_000260255.1 Octodon degus | reverse complement strand
TAATATAATACTTGCTTCCAGGAATGATTTTGGGAGGATTGCTTCTTTTTCAATTTCACGGAAGAGTTTGAGGAGTATAGGGACTACATCTTCTGTAAGTGTCTTGTAGATTTCCGATGTGAATCCATCTGGACATGGACTTTTCTTTGCCGGTAGGTTTTAATTACATCTCATATTTTATTGGCTGTTATTGGGCTATGGAGAGTGGTTATATCTTGTGGATTCAGTTGTGGCAATTTGTACATTTGTAGGAATCTGTCCATTTCTTCGGTGTCTTCTATTCTGTGAGAGTAAAGATTCTCAAAGTAGCTATTGATAATCTTCTGAATTTCCACTGAGTCTGTGCTAATTAAATCCTTTTCATTCCTTATTACTTGTATTTGAATTTATTCTTTCCTCTGTTTGATGAGGTTAGCTAGGGGCTCATCAATTTTATTTAATCTTCCAAAGAACCAGCTTTTTGCTTTTTTAATTCTTGGAATTGTTTTCTTCATCTCAATCGAATTAATTTCTTCTCTAATCTTTATAATTTCCTCCCGTCTTTGGGCTCTGGGTTTGGTTTCCACTTCCTTTTCTAATTGTTGAAGGTCCAGTATTAGGGTATTTATTTTTTCCCGTTGTGTTTTTCTAAGGTGTGAGTTCACAGCTATGAATTTCCTTCTGAGAACTGCTTTCATTGTATTCCATAAATTATGATATTTTGTGCTTGAATTTTCATTGAATTGTAGATATTGTTGAAAATTTTTTAAAAATTTCCTCTGTGACCCATTGTTTCCTGAGTAGGGTGTCATTTATTTTCCATGTATTCAAGCTTTTTTTTTTGTTTGTTTGTGGTTTCTTTTGTCACTTATTTCCAGTTTCTTTGCACTGTGGTCAGATAATGTGCATGGGATAATTTCTGTTTCCTTACATATACTTAAGCATGACCTATGGACCAATATGTGGTGTATTTTAGAAAATGACCCATGTGCAGCTAAGAAAAATGTGTATTCAGCTCTGTTTGAGTGGAACACTTTGTACATGTTCACCAAGTCCTTTTGTTTCAAGCTCTGTTTCAGTTCTGTTATTTCTTTGTTATGTTTTTGTCTGGTTGACCTATCTTTTGGAGATAAGGGGATGTTAGGGTCTCCTGTTAAAGTTGTGCTATTGGATATTAGACTTTTCATGTCCATTAAGATATGCTTTTTATAGTTGGTTGCTCCCCTTTTGGTGCATAAATAGTTATGTTACCTCCTCCTCTTGAAATTTTGCCCTAACCAGTATATAGTGGCCTTCTTTATTTCACTTGATCATTGTTGGTTTGAAGCTTAGACTGTCTGAGAACAGAATTGCTACCCCTGCTTTTTTCTGACGTGCTGGGGCATGAAGTATTGTGTTCCATCCTTTGACTTTCAGCCTATGAATGTCTTTATGAGTTAAATGTGTTTCTTGTATAGAGCATATTGTTGGATTTTGTTTCCTAATCCACTGTGCCACTCTTTTTCTCTTAATTCATGAAAGTAGTCCATTTACATTGATGGTTAGAATTAAGATGTATTGACTTACGGTTGCCATGTTATTTACCTGTTGTCGTTTACTCCTTTTTCTCCTGTATTTCATTGCTTGCCCTATTTAGTTGGTTGCTTCTGATCTCATTGATTGAGTTCTGATCGTTTTGATCCCTCTCTAGAACATCATTCAGTATCCTGTTTAGCGTTGGCTTTGTCATCACGAAATTCTTTACCTGTTCTTTGTCATGAAAGTATTTCACTTCTCCATCAAACTTGAAAGAGAGTTTTGCAGGGTGTAGTAGTCTTGGCTAGAATTTGTTTTCATAAAAACTTGAAGTACTCTGCTCCATGCTCTTCTTGCCTTCATGGTTTGTAAAGAGAAGTCAGCCATAATTCTGATGGGTTTTCCTTTGAACGTGATCTGAACCTTTTCTCTAGTACCTTTCAGTAGATTATTCTTGTACTGAATTTCTGGGATCTTGACTATTATATATCTCATTGTGTTTTTCATTGGGTTGAGGTTACTTTGCATTCTCTATGCTTCGGTTACCTGAAAGTCAGATTGTTTCCTCATATTTGGGAAGTTTTCTGCTATTATTTCTTCCCATATTTTTTAATGTCATTTGTGTTCACTCCTTCTTTCTCATTGATGCCTATTAGTCTCATCTTGTTCATCCTTGCATCATCTTGCAGGTGATGGATTATTCTTTCCTGCATCCTCATTGTTTTTAAGAGATCCTTTCTTACCTTTTCACTAGCTGCACCAGCATCTTCAAGATCTGATACTCTGTCTTTATTTTCACTTAAACTGTTTTGCAAGCTTGTGATTGAGATTTTAAAATCCTCTGTATCTCTTTGACTCTGCTTCACGCAATCTAGTTCTTTCCTGTATTGCTCATTTAAGGAATATGTCTTTTTTCTAATCTCCTCTAGTTTTATTTTTTTATCAATGTCTTCTTTAGAAGCAGTTACAAATTCTTTTACTGCATAGTTTTTTTCAGATTGACTTTCCTACCTATGTTTCTGTAGTTGTGTCTTTATTTCAGATGCTATGAGTTCTCAGAATTCTTTTTTTATTTCAGAAAACAATTGTGCTCTGAGTTCTTCTATAACTTTCTGCTGTTGTTTATTTACTATCAACGGTCTTAATTTATGCAGTGGAGCCGAGCTAGTGTCCTCTGCAGTTTTTCTGGGTGCGCATTGGTTTTCCTCCATATGTTCCTGCATTTGATTCTTTACTGCAGATGTTAATAATTCAGGGATTTATTTTTTTTATTTCCAACCTGAGTTCCTCTGTACCTTTCTGCAGCTGTTTCTTTATTTCAGTAGCCTTTGATTCATTGCTTTCAGCTGTGTGCTTCCCAATTTGTTCTGTGTTAGTGTCCTCAGCATTTGTTATGGGTGGACTTGGGTTCTGAGGTTGCATTTTGTTCCTTCTCTTCATTTTGTGTAGCACTTTCTTCTGACCTTTTTTGTTAATCTTTGCTGTAGGTATAACCTTTACACGTACTGAAGTTCAGGTTCAAATCTATAAAGTTTGGATTTATCTGGCTGTTCCTGGCTTGGGTCTGGCTGCTGTGCTCAGCTCCTTCCTGCTGCTTCCCTTGAAGGTGAACCTGTTGTGCCCTTTTGGCAAGATTTTTTCGCTCCTGGACTAGATGGGTGGTTCAATCCTCTACACTCTCTGCTGGTATTGCAACTGCCGTATTACACCCCACACCTGTATGCCAGGCCTGAGCTGAGCCTGGAGGGGACAAGGTGGAGTAGGGGGGAGAGGCACCTCTCCCCCACACTCATTGGGCCTGTAATATGACTGGTTCTCGGGGTTCCCAGAACGCGGCAGTAATTCCTACTCAGTGGGCGGGGTGGGGTAAGGTGCTGCGGAGTGGTGGGGGGCATGCCAAGTGGGTGGAAGAGGGTCTCACCCATGCTGCGCCTGGACTGGGACCAGTAGTAGGTCTCTCCAGCACAGTTTTGCAGGAAGCTCTGTCACACAATTACCAGACCTGGGCTAGGACTGGGTCTGGGGATTCCTGGAATGTGCCAGAAATTCCTGCTTGGCGGGCGGGGTAAGGGAGGTGCTGCGGAATGTTGTGGGGGGGTTCCCAAGGGGATGGAAGAGGGTCTCACCCAAGCTGCCCCTAGGCTGGGACCATTAGTAGGTCCCACTGGTGCAGGGTAGCAGGAAGCTCTCCCACACACTCACAGGACCTGGGCCAGGTCTGGTTCTGTGGATTCCGGGAATGCCACCTATGACAACTTTTTCAAAGGCTCACACACTATTATTGAACAAAGGCATCCCCTACTTGTCTATTGGATTTTTTATTAGATTCCCTACATTACTTATTGAAGATGTTGCTTCTAGGCTAGCCATAACTGAAACCTCCATCAGGTTGTATCCATTTTTCATTAATTCATTGAAAATAAATGATTTTGCTAATATTGTTTGGCCTTATTTCATGCCTATATGTTTTACCCTAAGTAACTACCATAAAACAGTAATACATGATATATGAATTATTGTTACTTTATTAGCCTGATTTTATAGTGTTTTATTCTCATTTTTCTTCTCCTTAAAATAAAAAGGAATTTCCACAATCATTTACCATTTAAAGTTGATTTTATGAGTGATTTTTTTTGCTGCAATCAATGTTACACATTTATTATATAGAAAGATTAAGAAGGAACTAGAAGAGGTTTGCTATATTAAAAATAGAAATATACTGACTTGTTTTTATACCGCAGGATAGAACACATGATTTGTTTTTATAATACACCTAAGTTCATTTATAGTACAAAATATTCCTCAGGAAACTTATGAGTTTAATAATAGTTTTCATCATGAATAAGTATCCAAAAATAGGCACAGCCCTTCTCCACAGAGGACTGCCTATCACATCATGGTTTCTTTCTAAAGCATCTTTGGTAGGCAGTCACTATTCATGGAGACATACAAACTGAAGCTCTATAAAGGAAAGCCTGAAACTATATATGGTCCAAGATTACAGGGAAAATAGAAAAAAATATTGTCATTGGTAGAGGTCTGCAGCAGGGAAAATTGGAGTCCTTGGAGTTCTTCTTCTCCACCTCTTTTGAATTTATACTTAGCTCTAAAGAATGTCACCCAGTTTCTTTACACTACCTGACTTACAGACCCTTGTGGAAACAGTTAAAGTTACCTTCAACAATCTATTCCTTTAGAGAAAAGAGTTACATGTGGCTATCAAAACAGCAATTTTGTCTGTGAGCTGTGGATATCCAAAAACTATTGTTACTGAAAGAACATGAGAACCTATAAAATGTGATATTCCAGTCACAAGCCATCTGCCTAGGGCCCAATCCAAAATAAAACTTTGTTTTCACAGGTGAAAATGTTTTTATTCCTCCAGATTCTTATTAAACCAGATCTTTGTTAATTGACCTACAATAGGTTCTGACTGGTCAATTTACAGTTACAAACTTGAAAATGAAAAAGAGTCAGTATATTTAAACTTGGCCAAATACAACTGAGTGTACTCTTGTCGACTAAAATTCTCTTCTATCTATCTATCTATCTATCTATCTATCTATCTATCTATCCACTTTTCCATGTGCTGAATCATTGATAGGTTGAAATATGTAAAGTTGTTTTTATCTGAGCTCAGCAGATTTTTTCTTTTCTCTTTATTTTTTAATTTTTAAAACTTTGGAGACCCAGTACTAGCCCAGGTCCGGTGAGTGAGTTGAGAGCTTCCTGCTATCCTGCGCCGGAGGGACCAGTCCCAGCCCAGGCGCAGTGTGGGCCGGACCCTCTCCCGCCCCCTCGGACCGCATCCCACTACTCCGCCATACCTCTCCACCCCTCCCGCCAAGTAGGAATTTCTGCCGACTTCCGGGAAACCCCAGACCCAGTCCTAGCCCAGGTCCGGTGAGTGTGTGGAGAGCTTCCTGGACCCTGCGCTGCGGGACCAGTCACAGCCCAGGCGCAGCGAGAGCAGGACCCTCTCCCACCCCTCGGGCCGGCCCCCACCACTCCACCTTACCCGCCCCACCCCTCCCCCCAAGTAGGAATTTCTGCCGAGTTCCGGGAACACCCAGACCCAATCCTAGCCCAGGTCCGCAGCGCGAAGGAGCTGAGCACAGCAGCCAGACGCAGCTGGATAACTACAAACTCTGTAGAGCTCCACCTGAACTTCAGTACGGGTGAAGATTATAACTACAGCAAAGATCTACAACAAAGGGCAGAAGACAGTGCTACACAAAATGACGAGAAGGAACAAAACGCAAACTCAGAACCTAAGCACACCTGTAACAAGTGCACAGGACACTAACACAGAACAAATTGGAAATCACACAGCTGAAAGCAATGCATCAACCGCTTCTGAAATAAAACAGCTGCAGAAAGATATAGAAGACCTCAGATTGGAAATGAAAAAAGAAATTCCTGAATAATAACATCTGCACTAAAGAATCAAATGCAGAAACATATGGAAG
>NW_004524892.1:607192-629058 GCF_000260255.1 Octodon degus | reverse complement strand
GTGGCCAGCTCAGCCCACCAGGGGGCGGGGCTGGCTGGCATGTGGTGCTGGGGGATTGAACCGCGGTCCCTGATGCTTTGCCAAGCTAGTTCCAAGTAGGTGCTTTAGACCACTGAGCCATCTCTCCAGCCCTGCAAATGCTTTAAACATAAATCTAAAAATTCCAGAGGAGATTTAATTGACTTAGGTAGACAGAAAGAGGTTAATTAACACATGTCACCTTTAACTTGATCTTAAACACCCAGCAGAGAAGAATACCTAAAAGATGTATAAAAATCCCACAGTAATAATCTAGATAAAATAGGGTGCCCCAATCATTGACCTCTGTTACACATTTCTAGTTAGCAGTGTAGCTGATGTTTGTGATGGGTCATCAACAAAAAACTACAGTAAAATCTATAAAATCTAAAAAGATTCTTTACCTAAATCATCATTTAAAACTATCAAATTCTCCATCTTCTTACATCTAAAACTAGAGAGACTTATGATAAAATACCATATTTTATCAGTAGTGGGGTCTAAAAGCCAATGGCTTAAAAATACTATTCACTGTATTCATCCCTTGAGAACAATTTCTAGATTTATCACTATCTCAAACTTGCATCTCCATTCTGGTACTCAAAATTTGATTATACATGTTGCAATTTCTCAGAAATTTTATTTATTCTAGAGGCTGAAAATCGCCAAGTTGTCCTACAAATGGAACCAAACCAAAGGTGGTAGGCTCCTATTTACAACTTCCACTGGATTGACCTTGTAAAGAGAGTTCATAACTGCTAAACCACAATATGACTTTTATTTGAGGCTCATTAGATTAGCTTTCTGGAGAAGTCCCCTTACTATGATCTCTTGTACATTGACCATTTCTCCCCTCAAAGCAACTAGATGGAAACTATGCTCCTTCTTCCCTAACCCCAGTTATGGTTATCTTTTCAGATGGGGGACTATTGTAGACAGCTAAGTTAGTTATTCATATTACAGACAGTTGGACAGGTCTGGACCCTCAGCACAGAACACATTAAGGCCAGAGGTACATTCACTGAAAGCAAGGCTTCAAGAAAAAGAATGATTATACCTTCGTATTTTCCCTAGGGAAGAACAGCAGTGATTGATATAACTAACCCTCAATCATCTTGACTCAGCAACCAAAAACTTCAAAGTCTACTCCTTCCCAGAAAATTCTTGTTTGTTCAACGTAAGCTTACTATGTGATTGCTTCCCCATTCATTCCCCATTTGATCAATATTACTCAAGTGAATATACTTATAATCTTATTGATTTACCATAGTTTTCCCCACCTCATATCCATCTTGTGATTTCTCATTTGATAAATATTTCCCAAGTGACTATATTTGTAATCTTATTAGTTGACTATAATAATGTCCCATCTTGAACTTGCCTCGCTTCATGATTTTGATCAATCAAACGCCCTGGAGGAGTGGGGTCAGTGAGCAACCAATTTTCTAGACACACTTGTATCTGTCTTAAACAGAAGCTAGCTTTCTCCAAATAAATTAGTCTTACTTTTATGAAAGGACAAGCTTCAGACATTTCTAACTAAATTGGTACACCTTGATACCGTACTCTTAAGTGAGTAAACTGGACACATATGTGTAGTATTTCTCTGGTGTGAGAAACAAAAAGTGTAAATAATGACCAAAATGTAAATGCATATTGAGAAATAAGAAGAAAATATTCAACAGGTAAGGGGAAATAAGAATGGAGGAAGTGATTTGATTTGAAACTGTCTCATTGCTATCTGTTTATCAATAAAACTTTGAAAAAAATAAAAATAAACCGGCCTCTTCTGACTCAGGTCAGAAAAAAAAAAAAGAGTGGAGGAAGGGGAATGGAATAAAGGGAAAAGGAAAAAATGAGAAAAGAAGAAAAAATGAAAAAAATTGTAAATAAGAAGCGATAAAGGGTCTGAAGGGATGGTAGGGGAAAAGCTCATAAAAGAAGCAAGTTATATCATGTATGGATAAATTCCCTATCATGAGTGTCATCATTATATGCAACTTTCATATACCAATAAACCTATTTAATAAAAAAAACTTGATAATCATGAGATCAAGATTAAAATACATTCTCATGGATATCCTAGAGACAAAGAAGCCAATAATGTCATCTTTTTATGCTAAAATGAAAAGAAACAATAAATATGATACAAAAATTCAAAACAAGATAATATGAAATTAACAATGATTATTATATTGCATGTTGTTATCTTCAAAGTATTTGCTCAGATTAATATATATAAGCATTCATAATTCATGAAACAAACCTAAGCACTAACAGTTCCTTTCAGTAAACTAGCAGAAGTTAGTAGTACAATTATATTGGCATATATATGTATGCTAATGTATTCTTTCTCCTTCCTTCTTTTCTACTTTCCCCAATCCTAATTGTTCTTTCCTTTTTTAAAAAAAAATGTATTTGGTACAGGGTCTCACTATGCAACTTGGACTCATGGTGATACTCCTGTCTCAGCCTCCCTAGCTCTGAGATTACAGGTGTGCACCACCATGCCTGGTTTTGGTGACTGGCTCAGAGCACCCAAAGAGGGGTCAGCACAGCATGTGGCACTGGGGATTGGACCTGGGTTCTTGCCCTTGCCTAGGCAGGTGCTTAGACTGCTGAGCTGTCTGTGTGGCCCTGTTCTTTCCCTTTAAGCATTTTCTTTTCCTTTTGAAATATTTATTGTTCATTTTGGATTTTACTTACTCTTTCAGTTTCTTAAACTAGAGAGACAATGCAATGTTTATACATGTAAGTATAATTTATTTCACTTATGAATATACTGTGTTTGCATCAAATCACCTACATATTTTCAAGTTTATATTTCTTTATAGCTGAATATTGTTCCATTGTATTAAAATATCATATATTTTTATCTATTCCTCAGTTAATGGTCATTTCATTGTTTCCAAGAGTTAGCTATTACATGAGTACACATAAATTTTTGTAGCATGATGTTTACAATTCTTCTGGAAAAATACCAAGGAGGAGAATATCTGGATTGAATAAACCTCCAATCCTAGCATTTTTTAGGAATCTCTACACTGATTTTCACAGTGGTTGCACCAGGTTACACTCCCACCAACAGTGGAGAAGTGTTCCTTTTTCTTCACAGCCCCTCCAGCATTTGTTATTGGTTGATATTTTGATAATAGCCATTTTTTTTCCTGGGATGAAATGGAATCTCAGTACTGTTCTAATTTGCATTTCTTGAATGATCAGTGGTGGAATTATCATTTAAGAAAAAGAAAAAATAAGAAAATCAGCAACAAGAAAATAATGAAATGACAGGAATAAGTCAATACATTTGACTTTTAATTCTAAAGGTCAGTTGTTTCACTTCCACAATCAAAAGACACAGACTGGCATAATGTATGTAGAACAAAAATATGTGGTATACAAGAAATATTTAATTCAAAAACAAATTTACAAGTTTTAAAATCAAACATTGGAAAACAGTATTCCAAGCTACAGGGCCCTGAGAAAAGAAGTAGCTATTTTAATATCAGGCAAAGTATATTTCAAGCCATAACTGAGCTGCAGACAAAAAGAAGGTCACCATGTATCGGCTAAGGGAAAATTCTACAGGAAGTAATAATAAGTGTACACGTCAATTACTACTGACAGATCTAACTTCATGTAAGAAACAAAAGCCCATATAAAAATCAGATATACAGTAATATAACTACAGAGATAAATTTAAAATCCTTACCTATACAAATGTAGAGATCACCTAGAGAAAATCTCCATTAAATACATTCAACCTTGAAAGAAACTTTGATACAAATGGACTTAAAATATAACTACAGTGTTTCATACAAAAAGAGAATGCACATTCTTCTTAGCAGCACTTTGGACTTTCTCCAACATAGATCACATATTAACCTATAAATCATGCTTAACTGACTGCAAAAAAATGAAATTATCCCACGCATATGTTCCGATCATAGACCATTAAGTCTAGAAATCAATGGGAAAAAGGTAACATAGAAACTATGCAAACAAACAAAAGTTAAACAATACCCTCCTGAATAATAAATATGTCATAGAAAAAATTGGGGATGATATTAAACATTTCCTACGCAAATACCAGTATAACATACCAGAGACTGGGACACAATGAACAAATTCCCAAGAGGGAAGTTTGTAATGGTGAATGTCCACATCAATAGAACAATAGATAAATAACTTATTGATTTACTGCAAGTTTTTGGAAAAGCAAGAGCGATATAAATCCAAAAGCTAGCATGAGGATGAAATTTACAATGATTAAAGAGGGATTAATTCAACTGACACTAAAGAAATTTAAAAACAATGAATCAGAGAAGGTTGGTTGCAATGCTTAATACAATAGAGAAATCCCTAGTCAATGTTAGCAGAATATGGGGGAAAATACTCAAATCCATGCAATTCGAAACAAAATTGTCAAAAATTAAGAGTTCATTGGTAACTACTATGAGAACATGCATTCTAACGAAATTGAAAGTTCAGAAGAGATGGATAAGTTCCTAGGTACATATGAATTACCAAAGCTGAACCAAAAAGATGTAAAAATCCTCAGTAATTCAATGTCAGTCAATGAATTTGATGTCTTCGGAATGATGCAATTAAAAATCATCATGTGAAAAGAATAGACACTACTCAGATTATAAATTATAAGTAGAGAATGATTACACGAAAATATGTTTCACATCTGCATTCAAGCAAGACAAATTAAAACAGTTTTCAGATAATATTTTACTGCAGAAAGAATGGATATCTTCAACAAATTGAGAGACCAAGCCCTGGGTATACATACACACCTTTGTATACATGCACACCTTTGGCAGGCAGACAGACCAAAACCCATGAGACCCAGAATAGCTGATCCTGGGCATGTAGAGTAATAAACAAGGCCCTCCTCCCAGACACATCTGAAGCAGCAGTGAGGAAATAGCAGTTGGGCTCTGGAAAACTTGACTAATAGCAGACCAGTTCTAGGCCTCAAATCCAGAGGACATGACCATCTTCATACCCAGCATGATTGCCGTGGCAAACTTGGCTGGAGTTCAAAGCATATTTCTAGGTTCTCACATCGACACTATCATAGAACTGTAAACAGACACCAGCAGTGCTTTACTACTTTTATTCTCCACTGTTTGGTTGGCTACTCCTTGTCTGTGTGGTTGAAAGACATCTTCTTTAATCTTGTATATTGTGGTTATTTTTGGTTTTGCATGTTTTGTCTTCTTTTGTCTATTTTATTCTTCCCTTCTTTTCCATTCTCCTTCTCTTTCATTTTTTCACTGTCTAGGGATTTTTACCTATCTTTTTCATTATAATCTATTGGTCATCTTTTGACTCTACTATATTTCACTTCATTCATCATTTTCTCCTGTCCTCTATCTGCCTTAAGAACTCCAGCCTTTACAAAAGTGTAAAACTCAGTCCATCAAGGGAAATATAGCTGCACAGAAGAACATGATATATGTTGATTTTGTTATATAACTTTTGAGTTTGCTATTGTGGTTGGAGACAGCAGGTTAATGGCTACAATGGCTTGCCAGTAGTTTTGCTGTACTTGAAACTATTGTTATCACTACCTGAAGTACTTTAGCCAGGATGTTATACATGTCATAATTCGTTTTTCTCCCCTGTATGATAACACTGATTTTATGCAGTCAAAATTATCACCACAAACCAGTACAAAAGACTTGGTGTCGAGCCAAACAGTAAATTACATTCCTCACAAATAGAGAATGTAAGTTCTTTGGGTATCTATTAAAAAAATCCCACCAGCATCCATAGGATATTTCTTAATAACAGGCATGTCCTAGGGAAGGCTCAGTACTAGAGATAAAGCTATGATAAGAAATTGGCAAGCATCAACACAGAAAAATAAAATAAAATAAAAAACAGAAAATACAAAATGAAAAGACATACAATCAAAATACAATGCATATGCCCAGCCCACCAAGGACAAGCTGAGTAGACAATAAGACAGATAAAATACTCTGTCAAACACTGCAAATTCCTGAAATTATAGCAAGAGAAGTGAAACAAAATGGAACAGAGAGCTCAGTGGATTAAACATCTACTTAAGCAGATGGAGGAACAGGGCGATCCCCCAAGTTCCATGCTGGCTCTGTCCTCAGGGCACGCTGACACAGTGATTGAGACTGGGTGTGGTGACAGTGACTGTAACCCCAACAAATGAGAGGCTGAAAATAGGAGGATCGCTATGACTCCGATCTGTGTAGTGAGACACTGTAGATCCTGTACTAAATACACTTAAAAAATGGAAAAGGCTAAATTTCTGTGTAAAAATGTGTAGTTGTTTTTTTTAATTCTATAGGGATGTAAAGATTAGAATATCCATTGTTTTTTGGAAAATGCCAGTTTCATGTTATGTCTAAGGCATTTGATATTCAAACAGACAGTGATGTCAAGATCAACTGCCTCTGTTACAGGGAAATAATATCATTAAGCTTCTCTTCTGGATGTTTAACAACTAAAGTTTGCAGAACAAATATTAGAGAAAAAGAGGGGCTACAAAGATAGCTAATATTTTGGCCATAGCTTTTCAAGGTCAGTGAGGACTCAGGACATAAGAGAACCTGTGCTGTGACGTCTTGTAACTCAGGGGTGTCCCATATTTTCTGCTCAAGGAGATTATGAGGTCACAGATGACAGTGACTGACGATATACAGTGTGTCTAAGGAGAGTCAGCTAGAGAGAAAATATTCAAGCTTTCACAGAAAACAAAATTGGTCAAGCAAAGACCGTGACTTATCCAGATGGCTGACTCAGTCAAAAGATCTACAAACTGCTGTACATAGTTTCAGGATAAATCTTGAGGGGATTTGATTGACCGTGCCTTTTGCAGCTTGGCATATTAATATGGAATTATTTTGTATACCTCGTGTTTATACTTTTCTGTTGGATGATTAAGACCTATGTAACTAACACCTATGTAAAAGCAAGACCTATATAACTACGAAGAACAATATGCAACGTATTAATTATGGTAACTGTCCTAGTAACCTGTTTTGGAACTGTTTCATTGCTATTTTTTCTCATTAAAATGAATAAAAATGTGCTAAAAATAGAACAGGATATAGAAAAAATAATCACTCAGTTACAAAAAGAAAAGATGGTTGAAATAAAGATATAAGACAGAAAAAGGATACATGAGCTTAAGAAAAGAGGAAAGAAAAAATGCCCAATTTAAAAAAAAAAACCAACCTGAATCTGTGAAACAGATATGCCAGAAATCTAAGCAACTAAACCTCCAAAAGTACATGCAGCTCAGTAACAACTTCTGACATGGCCAGTCCTATGGATAACCCACTACTATTATAGACTACTGGACTATATTGGATTATTTTGCTGAATTCACACACCTACAATATTTTAATGGCAATGGAATACTCATCTCTGACAAAATTAAACAAAAAGGGGGATATAAATGAAGGACCATTTCGTATCTGTACATAAAAAATAGTTAGGATAGATATATAGCTACTTTCTCTTAATGCAATTACAAGAAAGATTTATACTAATAGTGTTTGGACAGGATATCATGTCTCCATCTTGTACTATGAATAACTACTATGAAGACAACAATATGAAATGTATTAATTATTTTAACTGTCCTACTAACCTGTTTAGAAACTCTCTCATTGTTATTTGTTTCTCAATAAAATTAGTAAGTAAATATAAAATAAAAAATTTAAAAACAATTAAAAAAATTTAAAACACAAAAGTACATGCAGCAGATTCAACGCAGAGGATAGAGTATCAGATCTTGAAGGCAGAATTGCCACCAATGATCATGACAAAAAAGATGTCTTTAGAAAGAAAAGACCATGAAAAACCCAACAGCTACAATATGAAGAAAAGAAGAATAACATAGGTTGATTGACATCAATAAGAAAGCTTGAGCCAGCACAAATGCCATAAAAAAAACTCTTCATAGATATGACAGAAAACGTTCTCAGCATGAATAAAGTCATTAACATACAAAACAGTGAAGCATATAGACCTCCAACCAACCATGACCAAAATAAAACTACACCAAGAAATATAATAATTAAGATTCCAAAAATTCAGCCCAAAGAAACAATACCAAAAGCTGTTAGAGAAAAGAAACAAAAAAACTTATATAGAAAAGCCCATCAGAATCAACATTCTTCTCAAAGCAAACTTCAAGTCAAGAGGAGCCTAGAGTGTAGTATTTCCAGTTGTAAAAGAAAACAATTGGCAACCCAGATTGATGTATCTTTCAAAACTATCTCTCAAAATTAATTGGGAAATAAAATACATACATGAAAAGAACAACTAAATTAATTCATGAAAATGAAAACAAACTTACAAAGACAAGCCACAGACTGCCAAAAATTTTGGACAACAGTCCTTCATATATAAATATTTGAAAAATTCAGACCCCTCAAATTTATGAGCCAACTTAAAAATGGGCATCTGAAATGAATATACACTTCATGGATGAAGAAATACAAATAGAAAATAAATATATGAAAACATGTTCTACATCATTGGTCATTCAAGAGATGCAAATTGAAAGAACACTGAAATCTTATTTACTTCACAAAGAATGGCTTTAATCAAGAAATCATCCAATTACAAATGCTGGATGGATGGTTGGGAAAAGATATGCTTTTCCACTATTAGTGGCAGTGTAGACTGGCATAACCACTATAGAAATCAGTGTGTAGATTCCTCAGAAAACTATGATTAGGAGTCTCATGCAACCCAGCTATTACCGTACTGGGTGTATTTTCTGAAGAACTGAAAACATCATACTATAGTGATATATGTGCACCCATATTTTTAGTAGCACAATTTGTCATAGCTAAATCCTTGAAACAATGAAAACGTTCACTAAGCAACTGCACTGAAGATGGTAATCTGCAACAGTACTTTCATGCTTGGAGTGCCTGTCATTCTGCTCTTCTGAATACAGGCTGCTTATCATGACATGCCAGTTGCTGCTATGATGTCTCTCGGGTAGATGATTGTTCAAAAAGAAGGGGGTGGTGAATGAAGGCAAGAGATAGGAAAAGGAATATTGTGGGACTGTTCTGCTTCAAGGTTGCATATGGTTAGATTTTTGGACTTATGTGTAAACATAAAAAGTATATAATTCTTTATGCCTATTTTTAAAAATATATTCTAATTTTTAAATGTTTTTTCATCATATTCTATAAGGACTCAAAGTTCAACATATCAATACTTGATGAAAAATTTCTGTTCCATGTTATGTCTAAGATGTTTGATATTCAGACAGATAGTGAAGTTAAGCTTAACAGCCTAGGTTGTATGGTAATAACAATAAGCTTGTCTTCTGGATGGCTAACAATCTAAGTTTGAAGACCAAAATTAGAGAAAAATGAGGGCTGCAAGGAAAGCCAACATTCTGGCCCTAGCCTTCCAAGGTCAATTAAGACTAAGGACATATGAGAACTTGTACCGTAGCATCATGTAACTCAGTAGTGTTCCAAATTTTCTGATCAAAGAGATTATGGGGCCAAAGAGGAAAGTGATCAATGATGTAGAGTGTGCCTAAGGAGAGTCACATGGAGAGAAAACATTCTCTCAGGCTTTCGCAGAGAGCACATTGGCTGAGCAATGGCTGTGACTCATCCACATGGCTGACACTGACAAAGGTTCTACAATCTGAGGTACAGGATCTCAGGATAAATCCTGAGGGGATTTCACTGACCTTATCAGACCCAAAAGCTACAACTCTTGTTGCATAGGTCCTGCTTTACCTTGTTCTTCACCATCCAGCAGAAAAGTATAAAACAAAGTAGAAGAAGTAAAGCCATGCTGCTATATTGAACTGTAGGGGACTCAGGTCAATAATTTCTGACATTGCCAGTCAAGCGGAAGACCCAATACTATCATGGGCTACTGAACTCTTTTAGAATATTTTACTGAGTTTACACACCTATAATATTTAAATGATGGAACTTAACAAAAAAAGGGATACAGATCAATGTCCATTTTGTATCTGTGTACTCAAAGTGGTTAGGATAGATACATAGTTACATTCTCTTAAGGAATAGAGGGATTTGTTCTAATATTGTTTGTAAATAAGACATCAAGTCCGCATCTTGTACAGCAATTAACCACTAGGAAGAATATATGCAATGTGTTAATGATTGAAACTGTCCTACCAATTTAGATTGAAACTGTCTCATTGCTATTTGTTTCTCAATGAAATTTTGTGAAAGAAAAAAAGAAAACGTTTATCACTCAAGAATAAATAGAATGATGTGGTAGTTTTACACAATTGAGTAGTACTATTCAGGTATAATGAAGGATTTACTTGAGACTTTAATAGTTAAATGGGTGCAACTTGGGGCTGGGGAGATGGCTCGGCGGTCTGGGGCACCTACTTAGAACAAGCTTGGCAAGGCATCAGGGACCGCGGTTCAATCCCCCAGCACTACATGCCGGCCAGCCCCGCCCCCTGGTGGGCTGAGCTGGCCACACACACACACACCACTCTCTCTCTCTCTCTCTCTCTCTCTCTCTCTCTCTCTAATAAATAAAAATAAAAAAATATTAGAAAAAAAATAAATGGGTGCAACTTGAGACCATGTTCTTAAACGAAATAAATCAGTCTCATACATGTGAACATTGTATTGCCTCCCTAGTGTAAGTAGGGGAAAGATAGAATAAAATATTAAATATAAAATAGTTACTGGGCATATAAAAGGAACTTTCAAAAGGAAAAGGGATGTGGGATTTCAAACAAAACTAAAGAAACATGTATTACTAATTTTTATTAGTTCATTCAGAAACAAAGTTTGTGCTTATATCATTTGATTAATTTTCCATGCCTATATCTTGTAATCTCAGCAACTATATCATTTAATCTCAGCAACTCCTATTTTGAAGATAACAATAAGCAATACTAGCTATTATTATTATTATTATTTTCCTATTATCTTGTTTTCAAATTTTGTACCACTGTTTTCTTTGTTTTTTTTTTCCTTTTTTTAAATTAAAAAAGCCAAACAAAACCGAGTGCTGGCAAGGTTTCAGTGGAACAGGAATAATTCCTCATTGTTGGTGGGTATATAAATTTGTAAAACGATTTTGAAAGACAGTATGGAGAGTCCTCAAAATCTAAAAATAAAAAATTATTTTGAGTCTTCATGAGTATGTTATTTAATATACATATGTTTGTCAAATTTCTGTGGTTTCGTTTGAAATTCGTTTCTAGTTATCTATAATATCATCTGATAGTTTACATGAGACAAATTTTCTTTTTTATATTTATTTAGATAGGAGCTTTTTTTTCCAGACCCGGGAATTGAACTCAAGCCCCTGCGTTTGCCAGGCAATAGACAGGCTTTATGAACTACTATAAAGTCTATTTTTAGGGTGATCCATATATTCATGTTAACAATGTATGTTCCATTTTTTGAAAGATAGGATGCTATATAGATATCTATTATGCTAATTTGTTTAAAAGTCTGGTTCATCTCTGATATTTATTTGATAAATTTTCTTTATCTATTTGTCATAGTGGTTTAATGAATCCATGCATTATGATTGCATTGGTATTTATTTCATATTTTATCTCCAGTAGCTTTTACTTCATAAATTGGGCTTCACTGGTTTTCACACAATTTCATGTGTTTACAATTGCTGTTTAATTGTACCCTAATGTAATACATGGTGATCTAATCTACATAAGTAGCGACCTGGCTTGCTTCTTCTGATAAGTTTTAGCTTGGAATACGTGTTGATTTTTTAAAAAATTGTGTTTTGTTTTGTTTCTCACTTCTTTCTTTTTCATTAGTACATGTTTTCAGTGAATGTAGTTGATAATCATCTTGGGGAGTGGATACATGTACCCAATGCAGCTTGAAATATATATTTTTAAAAATCCCCTCCCCTTTCCTCATATCTCCAGCCCTCCTCATTTAAACCACCTTTCCCTACTTTCTTTCTTGTTGATATTAATGCTATCTCATGCTTTATATATAAGTGTTTTGTTTTACGTTAATTTAGGTTATCAGGTTCCTCTGCATGAGATGGTTTTACTTTTCTTACTGTCTCATCCCTCCCCTTTCTCTACTTGCCCATGTTCTTTTGATTCTCTTTCCTTTTGTAAATGATCTATCACTTTATCACTTTCTGTACATCCTTTTGATCTGTACTTTTCCATACCCAAATGAGAGATACTATATACTATTTAAGCTTGTGTGTCTCATTTACTTCACTCAACATTGTAGATTTCAGGTACAATTTTTTCCCTCGGATGTCTCAAATTTTTCCTTTTTATAGCTGTGTAGTATTCCACTATGTGGAGATACCACATTGTCTTTCATCATGTAATCCTGATGGATATACAGGCTGATATGAAAAAATAATTAGGTTTGAAAACTAGAGATAAAAATGTCAGCCCTAATCAGTTATCCATGCACTATGTACCTTACAGATTAGCCACTGTGTAAGAGAATAAAGATAGTGGGCAAGGGACTGGGTAGTGAAGAGACTATACAAAGAGTACAAGGAAAATTAGGCCACTCAATATAAAATAGCCACTTAAGAATTCGGCAAGTGAAATCAGCAGATATTTCTCAGAGGAAAAAATTGTCCTAAGGTAAGAATAGCTATGCTTTTATAGCAGAAGAGGAAATTTCTGGAAGCAGGGTCACAAAAATATTGAAATTTTACTCCTGAAGTTATAAATTAAAGTTTCTAAAATTAAGTAGATTTGGCTGGTTCTAAGCATCAGGCAGGGGGCAAGATCTAATGGAGGCAAAAGACACTTTTCCCCTAGCTGAGATTTCAAAAATTGTCCAATAAGTATGAGTACTAAAAATAACAAAAGACAGATATACTTCATAAGTCTAACTGAAAAAAGTCTTTGCTGATAATTCTCAGTCCAGAATAAAGTAGTAGTCATTGATAGAAATATCAGTTCCAAATTAAAAGAGGGAAGAACCGCCAGTGACGCAAGAGTTCACTATGTGTCATATAACACGGAAGTCAGACCAAGAGAAGCCAAGAAATCTGGAGTGCTGAAATGGAAAAATAAAGACTACAGGAGCATCCAAAATCCAAGGCCAGGTAATTGTGCACCAAGCAGAGAAAAGAGATGCATCCACAATGTTATCTGCATTCTATCATCTCTGAGACTCCTTTGATTTTCAAAGCAATGAGTGTCTGAGGACAATTCTGAGAGCATAAAAAAAGTCAGAAGAAGGCATTGACATAGGTAGGGCAAAACATATTATTTCTGGGAAAAAAGAAACAAGACATGGCCAGTAATGAAATAGGAAACTGCACATACTTACATGGCAACAGTAGAAAATGAGCTGGAATGTTAACCAGTATGTAATGTGGTGTGTGAAAACAGACAAATTGTACCTTACTTTAAGGACTTAAAACAAAGGATAAAGGGCTGGATATTCATCTCAGTGATATGATGCCCGTGTTGCATGCACAAGGCCCTAGACTCAATTCTCAGCAATTAAAAAGTTAAAGAGAAATAAGACTACTGACTAACTGAAAAACCTGTTGGCATTCCATTTCCTTTACCATTAGCGAGTTTCTCAAAGTTTAAAGATAAAAAATAAATTTAAGAAAATGAGGTTACCTTTTCAAGCATTCACTTATTTGTTTTGGACTATAAAATTGCAAGATGAAGGCAAGATTCTCTGGGAGACAGCTTCCTTCTATTCACCTTTTCTAAATAACTACTGTGGTTTGGAGACAATATTGCTGTATACATCAACAGTAAGTGTTGTTTCATATATGGAATGAATGGCAAAGGAGGAGGAGGAGGAGGAAGAGGAGGAGGAGGAGGTGGAGGAAGCTGGTGGCTGTGAGGAGGTGGAGGAGGAGGAAGGGGAGGGGGAGGAGGAAGAAAAAGAAAAAGAAGAAGGTCTTGTGTTAGCATGCTGCCTTCTTATCCCTCTGTAATTGCCATATCAAATTATTTGTAGTGTCCCAAATGTAGTGTGTTCTTTCACTGTTTCATGCCTTTATATACTACGTCCTAGTGCTGCAGTGCTCTTTGCCTTCTACTTGGCTGAAAAGGACAAATATTACCTCTCGTGTTACTTTTCATGCTTTCATGACATGCTTCTATTCACTAAACTTTAAAGATGTATATTTCTTATTTACATGTGTGTCCCCATAACTCTTCATTATAAATTATGAAAAAATTTTGAGAATATTGAGACCACACTTTGAGAATCATTGGTCCATACCTTGAGATTTTGATAAAATGCAGATTGTGTTTTAGGAGGTCTGGTGTGAAGACTGAAACCCAAACAGATCTGACAATCTCTCTGGGGATGCTAATGCTGACAATCTAGCAATTGTCAATTTTGTGTACTGAAGGTTGTGATTCCCAGCTGATTCAAATTCACAATAAAGTAAGAGAGGAAATCAACATAGCTGAACAAAGGAGGAGCCACTTGGAGTTACTCAGAGAAAAATCAACTAAAAATACATGTAATAAGAAGAAAGGAGGAACATATCTCCTGATGCCAAAATCAATATGAAATAAGAGACTTACAGATCCAACAAAACAGGTATAGTACTTTATGGAATTACAAAGCATCCTCCCAAAGTGCTGCTTGAAGAGCCTCTGCTTGTGTTCAAAGAAAGAATCACCCTTCTGGGAAGATGCAAAAACCTGATGGATTACAACAGTGTGGTAAAATCAAACATGATAGATTTGATATATAAGGCACCTTGTCTCTTTTTCCTTTCTCCAAACAGAGGATGTTGCAGTCTACTGCCAACAAATTTTGTTGGAAAAATGAGGTGAGTGACCATGAAGTTGCTCCCTCCCTGATGGAATATCAGGAATTTTTTTTGTTATATGCCAAAGAGTTAATTATAACCTCTAGCATCAACAGTGTTAGGGACTGTGATGGCAACAGTGAAGGTGGTGAATGAAATACCACTCTTCCTTCACTTAGACCAGTGATAAGAAAAGGGAGATGGATTTGGGACTTAAGCAGCATTGATTTACAGGAGGCCAATGAGTGGGAAGTCAGCATTTCCTGTGCCTTTCCCCCAGCAGCTTGAGGGAGGAGAGAGATATACCAGCAGAGTATAACAGAGGAGGCTGTGCAAGAGGGCAGGAGGGAACAACTACACAGGGACAAGGAACAGCATTAGTCTGTCTCTGAGAATGCCACAGCAACTGGGAGTGCAAAACAATGACAAATAGGGCCAGAAAAAAATTTGCGGGCCACCAAACAATATGTAGAATATTGCTGGCTAAAGCTCTCACCCAAACACGCACATCCAGAGGCCAGATATGCTATGTACCCACAATACTTCTACTGCATATGTGACAGTTTTAGTCAGCAGTAATTTGAGCTCTGACTTGTAGGCTACCACAGTAAAATTGATACCGGAAGAATTTTATTGGGCTACTTGTTTGATTCGTTTTCCTTTTCTTTCTCCTTTTTTTTGTTGTTGTTGCTCTTTTTTTAGTATTTTACTTTTATTGTTTGTTTGACTTGGTCATCTTCTTTCTCTTTTTCTAAAATTATTATTCTTATTTTTAAATTTTTTCATATGAGGGAACCTTATCTCCAGTCTTTCTGCCGAAGCAGAAATTACAAAGATAAAAATATGATAAAATGCAAGCAGAATGCAACTCCAGTCAGTATTTTATTGCTTTCTACTTCATTCTATCTCTCCTATCCTATTTTCCATTTCCCTGAATTGTGGGCAATCATCCTTTGTCCTTCAGCCTTACTTCTACTATATTACTCTTCATTTATCACTCTATATTTTCCCTATAATCCACACTGCAGGGTAAAATAACTGTACTATGGGGAAACTGACTATATACAAACTCCTGGTTTATGTTGGATTTTGTTATATAACTGTTAATCATTCTTCTGTGGTTATAGACACCAAAATTAATAGTTACCACAGTTTGTCAGTCTTACGCTGTTCTTCATGACATTGTTATTGATACTACTTTAGTCATGGTATCAAAAATGTTGGAATTAATTGCTCTCACCTGTATGACAGACAGCACTGTAATTATCTGGGATCACAATCATCACCATAGTAGAGTACTGAAGGACTTTGCACTGCATCAAATAGATAGCAACTTCGCATTCCTCATAAATTGGGTAGGTAGGGCCTTGGATCAGGCACAAAAACAAGAGCCAGTTACATGTATAATAATTTCTGAGGAATAGACACTTCCCAAGGAAGCCTCAATAAAAGTGGTAAGACTACATATGATATGCAAATTATAAGCTTCAATATAGAAAATAAATTAAAATTACAAAGATAAAAATATGATAAAATGCAAGCAGAATGCAACTCCAGACCATAAACTCATGTAAGACAGTCTAGAAGACAATGGAATAGAAGAAATCTGAAGCCATCTTTCTGAATTTTCTGAAATGTTAGTAACAGAAGTAAAAAAAAAAAGATGAACAAGACTGTAGAAAAATTAATAAGAAATAATTTCTCAGTTTAAAGAAAAAGAGATTGTAATCAGAATGAATGTCTCATCAGGACTACATTAGACACAGGTAATAGAATAAAGAGGCTTAGGAAAATGATGGAAAATATGAATGCCCAACATTGGAAAGAAATGGAATACATGAAACAGATTCAGTACAGGAGATTAAAAATTCCACTGAAAGTATATGAAGCTGAATGAACAAAGATGAGAATAACATATGAAATTTGGAAGATAGGATTATGACTAGAAATAACAAAATAAAAATTTCTTAAGAATACAAAGGGACCATGAAAAATAAATCCAAAAACTATAAGATGATGAAAAGAAGAAAAACATAATAGTGATTGGGGTTAAGGAAAAAGCAGGAAACAACAAAAATGACATAGATACCTAATTACAGAAGTAATGTCAAAATATTATAAAGCACCGAAAAAGAATTTGACATATAGATAACTAAGACATATGGAATCCCAGTACTCTATTAGCAAAATAAATCAACAACAAAAGCATACAATAATTTAGGCTCCATAACTTCAATACAAAAACAGAATGTTAAAAACTGTTAAATGCCCCCAGCCAGACCCCAGGACAGTGGAGAGCATGGGAATTTCTGCCTGCTTACCGTGCCCAAGACCCTTCCCCAGACAGACCCTAGGCCTGGCGTATGTGGGGGAACTTCTGCCTGCTCACTGTGCACAAGACCCATCCCCAGCCGGACCCCACCCTTGTACCAGGCTTCTTGTGGAACTTTGCAGCAGAAATCCCTGCAGAGAGGCTAGGAGTGAGACCCACCCAAGAGCTGAACATCTTGCCAGAGTGGTACAGTGGGTTCATCTCTATGAGCTGCAGCAGGAAGATGCTGAGCACAGCAGACAGACCAAAGCCAGGTACATCTAGACAAGTTCAAATTTGGTGGATCCAGACCCAGTAAGCTTAGACATTTTGTTGGAACCAGATCTATGAGAGTGTCCTCTCTCCATTACTGTTGATCTAAAAATGGGGCAACTGCAAACTGGGTGAATGATTCTGCCAGGAAGACCCCAGGTGTATCAAGGGAAAGTGATTAGACAGAATTTAGGGGAACTAACTTAAATACAAATTGTCAATTTAATATCTGCTCAACTACACATACATAATGTTTGCTCTTACTGTCTAAAATACAACCCTCCAGAAGAGAAGCTTATTGTTATTGCCATACAACCTAGGCTGTTAAGCTTAACCTCACTATCTGTCGGAATATCAAACATCTTAGGCATAACATGGAACAGGTATTTTTCAACAAGTTTTTTTCCATAATTTTATTGAGAAACAAATAGCAATGAGACAGTTTCAAACCAAATTGGTAGGACAGTTTCAATAATTAACACATTGCATACATTCTTCTTAGTGGTTAATTGCTGTACAAGAGGCGGACTTGATATCCTATTTGCAAACACCATTAGAACAAATCCCTCTATTCATTAAGAGATTGTAACTATATATCAATCCTAACCACTTTGAATACACAGATACAAAATGGACATTCATTTGTATCCCCTCAACAAGTATTGATATGTTGAAATTTAAGTCCCTACAGATTGTGATGAAAAAACATTTAAAAATTAGAATATATTTTAAAAATAGGCATAAAGAATTATATAATTCTTATGTTTACACATAAGTCCAGAAATCTAACCATATACAACCTTGAAGCAGGACAGTCCCACAACATTACTTTTCCTGTCTCTTGCCCTCATTCACCACCCAGTTCTTTTTGAACAATCATCAACCCGAGAGACAGCACAGCAGCAACTGACATGTCATGACAAGCACCCCGTATTCAGAAGATCAGAATGACAGTAACTGCAAATGTGAACATACTATTACAAATTGCCATCTTCAGTGCAGTTGCTTAGTTCACAGTAGTCAGTATATATAGTTAGTCAGGGTGAGAATCTTTCCAATGGCAGTGACTCAACCATATGGCTGACACTGACAAAGGTTCTACAGTCTGAGGTACAGGATCTCAGCATAAATACTGAGGAGATTTCACTGACCTTATCAGACCCAAAAGCTACAACTCATGTTGCATAGATCTTGATTTATCTTGGTCTTAACCATCCAGCAGAAAAGTATAAAAATGAAGTATATGAAGTAAAGCCATGATGTTGTGTTGAGCTGTAGGGGAATCAGGTCAACAATTTCTGACATTGACAGTGAAGTGGAAGACCCAATACTATTATGGACTACTGGACTCTTTTAGAATATTTTGCTGAGTTAACACACCTATAATATTCAAATAACTGAACTAAACAAAAAAGGGGATAGAGATGAATGTACATTTTGTATCTGTGTATTCAAAATGTTTTGGATAGGGGCTGGGGAGATAGCTCAGTAGAATAAGTGCTTGCCTGGCAAGCATCAGGGCCTGAGTTCAATTCCCAGCTCTGAAAAAAAAATGTTTAGGATAGATATATAGTTACATTCTATTAATGAATAGAGGAATTTTTTCTAATGGTGTATGTAAATAGGATATCATGTCTGCATCTTGTACAGCAAGTAACCATTAGGGAGAATGTATGTAATGTGTTAATTATTGAAACTATCCTACCAATTTGGTTTGAAACTGTCTCATTGCTATGTTTCTCAATAAAATTATGGAAAAAATTAAAATAAAATACAAATCCATTAGCTAAAAAGTTTGTCAACTGCTAAACCATTATTAGTATTCCTAATTCTAGTTCTGTAAATATAAAACTCACAATGGCTTAAACATATAATCTCTTGGGTAAGAATTTTCATAGGTGCTAAGGTTACAGATGCACCAAAGCTGTACACCAGTCAGAGGAGAGTGCTATGCAAAATGACAACAAGAAGGAGCAGAATGAAATCTCAGGCCTACCCAGAACAAACGCAGGAAACAATAGCACAATAAAAAGGGAATCACACAGCTGAAATGTCTGAATTAATAGTGTCTGAAGTAAAAAAACAACTGCAGAAAGGTATAGAGGAAATCAGATAAAAAATAATCTCTGAAGGAAAAAAAGAAATGTTAGGTATACTGAAAGAATTAACAAGTACTTCTAAAGAAGACACTGATAAAAATAGGAGAATATGAAACAAAAAAAATCCTTGAATGAGCAATGTAGGAAAGAAATAGATCACATGAAGCAGAGTCACAGATATATAGAGGAACTCAAGATCTTAATCACAAGCTTGCAAAACCATTTCAATGAAAGGGAAGAGTTTCAAATATTTAAGACATCATTGCAAGTAGTAAAAGGGTAATAAGAGATCTCTTAAAAACAAGTAGGACACAGCAAAAAAAGCCTTCAACATGTGCAAAACAATGCAAAAATGAACAATGTGAGACTGATAGTCATCAAAGAGAAAGATGGAGTCAATATACATGATATAAAAAGAAAATGGGCAGAAGTAATAGCAGAAAACTTCCCAAATATGATGAAGAAATCTGATATTGAGGTAACTGAAGCATACAGAACTCCAAATAGCATCAATGCAGTTGAAAACACAACCAGACATAAAATAGTCAAGATCCCAAAAATCCAGCAGAACAATATACTGAAAGCCACTAGAGAAAAGAAATAGGCCACATTTAAAGGAAAACCCATCAGAATAATGGCCGACTTCTATCCACAAACCATGAAGGCAAGAAGAGCATGGAGCAGAGTACTTCAAGTCCTCCACAAAAGCAAATTCCAGCCCATAATATTATAACCTGCAAAACTCTTTTTCAAGTTTGATGGAGAAGTGACATACTTTCATGACAAAGAAAAACTAAAGAATTTCATGATGACAAAGCCAACCCTATACAGACTACTACAAGTTGTTCTAGAGAGGGATGAAAATGATCTGAACTCCACAAACAAGAACAGAAGAAACTCCCTAAGTAGGGCACACAATTTAACATGGGAGAAAAAGGAGTAAACAACAGCAGATCGATAACATGTCAATCATAAATGAATATATTTCAATTATAACTATCAGTGTAAATGGACTCAATTCAACAACTAAAATAAATCGACTGGCACAGTCTATTAGGAAGCAAAATCTAACAATAATCTGTATACAAGAAATACACTTAACTCATGAAGAAATTCATAGGCTGAAAATCAAAGGGCAAAAAAAAAAATATTACATGCTCCAGGACCTCAGAAAAAAGCTGGGGCAGCAATCCTGTTCTCAGACAGTCTCAACTTCAAAGCAAGAATGATCAAATGAAATAAAGAAGGACATTACGTTCTTGTTAGGGGAAAAAATGAAGAGGAAGAGGTAACACTCATAAATATGTATGCACCAAACATGGAAGCATCCAACTATACAAAACAAATCTTAATGGACATGGAAAATCTAATATCCAAAATCACAATCTTAACAGGAGAACTTAACACAACCTTATCACAAAAGATAGGTCAACCAGACAAAAAAATTGCAAGTAAGTAGCAGAACTGAACTAGAGCTTGGAACAAATGGACTTAGTGAACATATATAGAGTGTCCCACCAAACCGCAGCTGAATACACGTCTTTCTCAGCTCCACACGGGAAATTTTCTAAAATAGACCACATACTAGTCCATAGGTCATGCTTAAGTATATGTAACAAAACAGAAATTATCCCATGCACATTATCTGACCACAGTGCAATGAAACTGGAAATAAGTGACAAAAGAAACCAGAAAAAAATCATAAATACATGGAAATTAAACAACACACTCCTCAGCAACCGATTTGAAGCCTTCATATATAAGTAGATGCCACTTGAAGATATACTCATAATCAAAATAAAACAGACCCACATGTGTAAATATCATAGTCTCCCTAGTGTAAGAACTCAAAAAGAAGAAATAAAAATTGAAACGTATAACACAACTAAATGGAAAGTCAGGAGTTAAGAATTAAACAGTAAAGAGAGGGCAATAAGAAAAGCTAGGAAACTTGGCAGGAGGAAAACAATACATTTATATACACATGATGGTTAAGGCAATGAGCCTGAGAATCTCTATCAGGTTTTTGAAGTCAGCAGTCAATTGGTAGGATTCTCACCCTGACTAACTATACTGATACCTGTGACCTAATCAAGTGCACTTAAGATAACAAAGTGCAATACTAGTTCTATGCTTGGAATGCCTGTCATTCTGGTCTTATAAATATGTACTGCTTGCCATGTCTATCAATTAATGATGTACTATCTCTCAAGTAAATGTTTGTTTAAAAAAAGGAAAAATAATAAATGAAAACAAGATACAAGGAAAAAATGTCACAGTACTGTCCTGCTACAATGTTGTATGTGGTTAGATTTCTAAATTTCTGTGATCAGATTTACAATTGTTTATATCTACTTCTTTTACTCTTATTATTTATTTATTTATTT
>NW_004524892.1:606107-606594 GCF_000260255.1 Octodon degus | reverse complement strand
GGTGGTAGTCTGATAGGGATTGCATTAAATCTGTACAGCATTTTTGGGAGTATGGCCCTCTTCACAATGTTGGTTCTTGTTATCCAGGAGCATGGAATATCTTTTCATTTTCTGAAATCCTCTGTGATCTCTTGTTTCAGAGTTTTGTAATTTTCCTTGAAAAGATCTTTGACTTCTTTAGTTAGATTAATTCCAAGATATTTCATTTTCCTCAGTGCTACTGTAAAATGTATTGTTTCTATAATATCCCTCTCAGTGTGTTTGTTGGCTATGTAGAGGAATGCTATTGACTCTTGGGTACTGACTTTATAACTTGCTGTCTACTGAATTTCAGTTTTAATTATAGTAGCTTCTTGGTCCAGTTTTTTGGGTCATGTCATCTGCAAATAAAAATAATTTAAGTTCTTCTTTGCTTATTCTTATTCCTTTTATTTCTTTCTCTTGTCTAATGGCTGTAGCTAATGATTCCAGAACTATATTGAATAGG
>NW_004524892.1:604497-606007 GCF_000260255.1 Octodon degus | reverse complement strand
AAAGCCTTTTCTGCATCAATGGAGATGATCGTGTGGTTTTTAATTTTCGCTCTATTGACGTAGTGTATTACATTGATAGATTGTCGAATATTGAAACATCCTTGCAGCCCTGGGATGAATCCTACCTCGTCATGGTTTATGATCTTCTTGATGATTTGCTGTAGTCTATTTGCTAGGATTTTATTGAGTATTTTGGCCTCTATGTCCATGAGGGAGATAGGCCTGTAGTTCTCTTTCCTAGTTGCGTCTTTTCCTGGTTTTGGTATCAGTATAATACTTGCCTCTAGGAATGATTTTGGGAGAATTGCTTCCTTTTGAATTGCATGGAAGAGTTTGAGTAGTATGGGGACTACATCTTTCGTAAATGTCTTGTACAATTCAGCTGTGAATCCACTCAGACCTGGACTTTTCCTTGCTGGTAGGTTTTTAATTACATCTCGTATTTCATTGGCTATTGAGAGTGGTTATATCTTGTCGATTTAGTTGTTTTTAATTTGTACCTTTCTAGGAATCCGTCCGTTTCTTCTGTGTATTCTATTATGTGAGAGTATAGATTCTCAAAGTAGCTGTTGATAATCATCTGATTTTCCACTGAGTCTGTGGTAATTACACCCATTTCAATCCTTATTGCTTGTATTTGAATTTTTTCTTCCCTCTTTTTGATGAGGTGATCTAGGAGCTTATCGATTTTATTTAATCTTTCAAAGAACCAGCTTTTTGCTTTTTTAATCTTTGAATTGTTTTCTTCGTCTCAACTGAATTAATATCTGCTCTAATCTTTATGATTTCCTCCCATCTTTGGGCTCTGGGTTTGGTTTGCTCTTCTTTTTCTAGTTGTTGAAGGTGCAGCACTATGGTATTTATTTGTTCCTGTTCTGTTTTCCTAATGTGTGAGTTCACAGCTATGAATTTCCCTTTGAGAACTCTTTCATTGTATCCTATAAATTACGATAAGTTGTGCTTGAATTTTCATTGAATTGTAGATATTGTTGAATTTCTTGTTTAATTTCATCTGTGACCCATTGGTTGCTGAATAGGATGCCATTTAATTTCCAAGCACTTAATGTTTTTTCTGGTTTGTTTTGTCATTTATTTCCAGTTTCATTGCATTGTGGTCTGATAATGTGCATGGGATAATTTCTGTTTTCTTGCATTTACTTAAGCATTGCCTATGTTTCAGTATGTGGTCTATTTTAGAAAATGACCCATGTGCAGCTGAACAAAATTTGTATTCAGCTGTGTTTGGGTGGAACACTCTGTATATGTCCACCAAGTCCTTTTGTTTCAAGCTCTGGTTCAGTTGTTTTTTCTTTGATAAGCTTTTGTGTGGTTGACCTATCTTTTGGAGATAAGGGGCTGTTAATGTCTCATGTTAAAATTGTGTTATAGGACATTAGATTACTCATGTCTATTAAGATTTGCTTTATATAGTTGGGTGCTCCCGTTTTTGGTGCATACATATTTATGAGTGTTACCTCTTCCTCTTGAATTTTTCCCCTAACCAGTATAT
>NW_004524892.1:592176-604397 GCF_000260255.1 Octodon degus | reverse complement strand
AAATTTTGCTTCTATTTTTATAAAATTTCACTTGCTTTGTCTCACCCTCTATTTTAAACTAAAAATATCATCTTGTATATCTACTTCTTTTACTCTTATTATTTATTTATTTATTTATTTATTTATTTATTCATTTTTCATTTTTTACTCATACTGTAGGGATTTAAAGTTTAGCATATCAACCATTGATGGAAAATACAAGTTGCATGTTATGTCTAAGACATTGGATATTCAGACAGATACTAATGTTAACCTCAACCGCCTATGTTTTAGGGTAAAAATATCATTAATCTTCTCTTCTAGAGGTTTAAGAACTTAAGTTTGCAGAAGGAAAAATTAGAGGAAAAGAATGCCTATAAGGATAGCCAACACTGTGCCCCTAGCTCTTCAACATTAGTGAGGACTGAGGACATAAGAGGACCTGTACTGTAACATCTTGTGACTCAGTGGTGTCCCAAATTTTCTGATCAAGGAGATAATCGAGCTACAGAGGAACGTGATCAACGATGTAGAGTGTGTCTAAGGAGAGTCACATGGAGAGAAAACATTCTCTCAGGCTTTCACAGAGAGCAAATTGGTCAAGCAATGGCCATGACTCATCCACATGGCTGATACTGACAAATGATCTGCAAATTGCGGTACAGGGTTTCAGGATAAATCATGAGGGGATTTGACTCACCTTGTCAGATACAAAAGTTACATTTTTGTTATATAGATCTTGCTTTATCTTGGTCTTAGCCATTCAGCAGAAAAGTATAAAAATGAGGTCAACAATTGTAAAGCCATATTAATATGCTGAACTGTAAAAGGCTCAAGTCATCAACTTCTGAGAGTGCCAGTCTTGCAGTTAACCCACTACTATTATGGACTACTGGACTGTATTGATTACTTTGTTGAATTCATGAACCTTCAATATTTGAATGGCCATGGATACCCATATCTGACCAAAGTAAACAAAAATGGGGTATAAATGAAGGACCATTTTGTAGTGAAGAACAACAATATATATGCCTAAATATAGAGCTACCTTCTCTCAGTTCAATGAGAAGAAAGCTTTGAACTAATAGTGTTTAGATATGATATCATGTCTGCATCTTGTGCTATGAATACTACGAAAACAACATTATGCAAGGTATTAATTATTGTAACTGTCCTTCTAACCTGTTTTGAAACTCTCTCAATGTTATTTCTATCTCATTAAAATTAATAAAATAAATCTTCACTAAAATTCTTGTAGAATTCTGCTGTGAAACCATCAGTAATTGGGCTTTTCTTCATTGGTACACTTTTACTATATTTTCAATTTTCTCCCTCGTTGTTAGGTTATTCAGAGTTTTTGTATCTTCTTGACTTAGGTTTCACATTTCATATGTATGTAAGACACTGTACATTTCCTCTTTGTTTTGTATTCTGTGAGAGTAAAGACTTTTGAAATAGGTACTTACAGTCTTCTGAATTTGTCAAGGGTGTGTACTGATTTCACCTTTTTCACACTTTATTGCATGTATTTGGGATTTTTCTTTCCTTTTGATTAGGTTGGCTAAGGGGTCATTAATTTTATTTATTCTTTCAAAGAACCAACTGTTTTATTCATTTACTCTTTGTATTGTTTTCTTCATTTTCAGTGCATTAATTTCTGCTTGAAACTTTATAATTTCCTGCCTTCTCTGGACTTTGGGCTTGACTTGCTCTTCTTTTTCTAGGATTCAGAGTTGCAGCATAAGATCATTTATTCAGGCTTTTTCTGTTTTCCTGAAGTGTGAATTTACCACTATAAATTTTACTCTCAATGCACCTTTCATTGTGTACAACAGGTTTCAGTACATATATTTTCATTTGATTTTAAATTTTTATAATTTCTCCTTTAATTTCATCAGTGACACACTGGTTGTTTAGGAGGTTGTTATTTAATTTCTCTGTGTTTTATGGTGTTTTGTGGACTTTTGGTCAATAATTTCCAGTTTTATTGTGCTGGGGTCAGATAGTAAGTATAGGATAATTTCCGATCCTTTGCCTTTACCTAAGAATGTTCTGTGTAGGTATATCATCTATTTTGGAGAATGTACCATGTGCAGCTGAGAAGAATGTGTATTCTGTTGTTGCTGGGAGAAACACTGTCAATGTCTACCAAGTCAATCTCTTTACCAGTTTTGTTTAGTTCTCTTATTTCTTTGCTGATTTGTTGCCTAATGAATCTATCTCTTTGTGACAGTGGCATGTTAAAGTCTGCATTACAGTTGTATTATTGCTTATTTGAAATTTTGTCTGTTAAAATTTGTCTTATGTAGGTGGTTGCTCCTATATTGATGCATATATATTTATAATTGTTATCTCTTACTCTTGCTGTTTTCCCTCAGAAAGTATGTAGTAACCTTTATCTCTTTCAATGACTTCTGGTTTGAAGTTGATATTGTTAGCAAACAAAATAGCCACACCTGCTTTTTTTCTGGCTTCCTGAATCATGCAGCATTGTTTACTATCCTTTCACTTTTAGTCTGTGAATTTACTTTTGAGTCAATTTTCATGTATGCATCATCTTGTTAGATTTTTGTTTCTTAATCCACTCTGCAAGACTGTTTCTTTGATTGGTGAATTAAGGCCATTTACATTGACTGTTATAAATGATACACATTGTCTTATTTTTGTCATGCTATTTTCTTGTTATAGGTTGCACACTTTTCTCCTCTTTTTAATTACTTGCTCTGGTTGGTGGTTCCCTTCTGTTTTTCTTGAAGCTGCAATCACGTCTGTCTCTTTCTAGAATATCTGTCAGTACTCATTGTAGGGCTGTTAAGTGATCATGAATTTCTTCATTTGTTGTTTGTCATGGAAGGGTCTCATTTTGTCATGAATTTGACGGAGAGTTTTTCAGGGTACGTCAATCTGTGTTGGAAGTGGATTTCTTTCAGGACCTGAACTACTTCACCCTAGGCTTTTCTGGATCTGATGCTTTGTGTTGCAAAATCTGCCATGATTCTGATTGGCTTTCCTTTATAGATGATCTATTTCTTCTCTCTAGCACATTTTAATATTCTATTCTTTTGCTGAATTTCTGAGATCTTCATTATTATGTGTTTAGGTATAGATTTATTTTGATTAAGGATGTTTGCAATTTTTTTGCTTTTCTCTCCACTGTTATTTTTTGTAAGTTGTTCTAGAGGTTTGTTTTTTTTGTTTTTTTTTTCCAGTTAGGGCACAAAAGTGAATCAACCACTTTGTGGATTCCAGTGGTGACAGAATATCGTATGGGTCACGGAATGTAACATGGCTCTTTTTTCCCCCCAGATATTTTACAATTAATAAATGCTACTTTCTGATAAAACTAGATAAATTTAAAATGAAGATTAAAGATAAAATTAAAGATAGCTGATAAAATAAAAGATACAATTAAGATGAAATTAAATCTGGATAAACAATCAAATGCTATACAACAAAACCCAAATTCATTCTTTTTAAATTATTGGAACAGACTTTACTAACAAATTTATCAAATGTAATTGTATGTTTGAACTATATTATGCTTTCAGAACCTATGGAAATGAGAAAAAAATACATAAAATAGTTAACAATAAACGTCTGTCTGAAAAACAACAAATGTTGGAGAGGCTGTGGGGAAAAAGGAACCCTTCTCCACTGCTGGTGGGAATGTAGACTGTTTGCAGTTGTATATGCCTCACTTACTGTGTATCAGATTCTTTTCTCATATTTGGACAATTTTCTACTAGCACTTCTGCAAATAGTGTTTTTATGTCATTTGTGCTGTCTCCTCCAGATTCACAGATACCTATTATCCTTTTACAAAATTTAATTTTCCTTTGTAGAATAAAAATAAGCAAAAAGAAATAGAAAAAAGATAAAGCAAGACCAATATAACAAAAAATGTATCTTTTGTATCTGACATGGTCAGTCAAGTCCCCTCAGGACATATCCCAAAACCCAGTACTGCACTTTGTAGATCTTTGTCAGTGTCTTGGTCTTAACCATCCAGCAGAAAAGTGTTGAAATGATGTATGAAAAATGAAGCTCATCCACATGGCTGACAGTGACAAAGGATCTACAATCTGAGGCACAGGGTCACAGGATAAATCCTGAGGGGATTTGACTGAACTTACAGATCCAAAAACTTCAATTCTTGTTACATAGATCTTGCTTTATCTTGGTCTTAACCATCCAGCAGAAAAGTATAAAAACGAAGCATGTGAAGTAAAGTCATGTTGTTATGTTGAGCTTTAGGGGACTCAGGTCAACAATTTCTGACATTGCCAGTCAAGTGGAAGATCCAATACTATTATGGACTACTGCACTATTTTGCAATATTTTGCTGAGTTCACACACCTATAATATTTAAATGATGGAACTAAGCAAAAAAGGGGGTATAGGTGAATGACCATTTTGTATCTGTGTATTCAAAATGTTTAGGTTAGATATATAGCTAAATTCTCTTAATTCAATTAATAGAGAGTTTTGTTCTAATAGTGTTTGTAAATAGAATATCATGTCTGCATCTTGTACAACAAATAACCACTAAGAAGACAGTACGCAATGTGCTAATTATTGGAACTGTCATACCAATTTGATTTGAAACTATCTCATTGCTATTTGTTTCTCAATAAAATTATAGAAAAAAAGGAAAGTGAAACCATGTTAATATGCTGAGCTGTGGAAGGCTCAAGTCATCAGATTTGGACATTGCCAGTCTTGTGCGTAACCCATTACTATTGTGGAGTACTGGACTGTATTGGAATATTTTGCTGAATTCATGCACCTACAATATTTAGATGGACTTGGAATACTCATCTCTGACAAAACTGAACAAAAAAGGTGATATAAATAAAGGACAATTTTGTGTCTGTACATACAGAATAAGATAGATATATAGCTACTTTCTCTTAATTTGATAAGAAAAAAAGATCTGTACTAATAGTGTTTGGACAGGACATCATGTCTGCATTTTGTGCTATGAATGACTACTACAAAGACAACAATATGCAATGTATTAATTGTCATAACTCTCCTACCAACCTGTTTTGAAGTTGTCAGATTGCAATTTTTCTCAATAAAATTAATTAAAAAAATAGAAAAAGACAGAAAAAGGGTAACATACAAAAACGCGTATGGTACAGACTGTCAAAACAGCAATAGCTAATGAACAACAATTGTTATATTGTCTATTTTTGTCATCAGATCTGTTTCTCAGATTAAGAGATATAGTTATGCAAGATTGGGGAAATAATGAATATTGGCTTTTGCTTTCAAGAAATATTAATATTTTATTTGTCTTTTTGTTTTAGTTTATTTTAGAGATTATAATAATGCACAGGATATTAGAAAGAGTGCACAATTAGAAGACCAAGATGAAAGCCATCCAACCATGGGTTTTTCATCGCACTCTGTTGTCCTCGATGTAGTTGCTCATATCACAGATATCAGCATGCAGAGTTAGTCAAGGTCAAAATTCTAAATATTAACTATTTTCAAAAAAATGGTGGAAATTGTGAGTACAATCATTTTAGCCATTCTGTGTATATACTTGCTTGTTTCCCTTCTTTATTCCTCTCATGTTCATTGTTTAATCCTTAAATTTTGTTTCTCTCCAATTTGCTGTATTTATTATACATTTAAGATTTTCTTTATTCTTTCAGGTTCTTACACTAGTGAGACAATATGATCTTTGCACATGTGGGTGTGATTTATTTCACTTATGAGTATAACCTTTAGTTGTATCCACTTAACTATAAAGGATTTGAGTTCATCTTTCTTTATAGCTGAGTAGTACTCAACTGTATAAAAATACTACATATTTTCATCCATTCCTCATATGGTGGGAATTTTGATTGTTTCCAAGATTTAGCTGTAACAAATTGTACTGTTATAAACATGGGTGCACATGTATCTCTATGGTATGTTTTCATTTCTCTTGGGGAAATACTGGATTTAATGAGATTTCCAGTCCTAGATTTGAGGCTTCTCCATACTGATTTACATAATAGTTTTACCAGTCTACATTCCCACCAACAGTGAAGAAGGGATCTTTTTTCCTCACAGTCTCTCCAGCATTTGTTATTAATTGATTTATTTATGATAACCACTTTTTTCCTGGGGTGAGATGGTATTTCTATGTTTTTTAAATTTACATTTCTTGGATGACCAGTGCTGTGGAACATTTTTTCATATATTTATTTGCCACTTGTATTTATCCCTCTAAGAGGTGTATGTTCATCTCACATGCTCATATCTGGACTGGCTTTTTTAAATTTTTGTGGCCATTTTTTTAGTTCTTTATATAAGTTACATATAAGTCCTTTGTGTGATTGTCAGTTATGATATTTTTCTCAATTTGTAGGTGGTTTTTTCACTCTGTTGGTGATTCTTTTGACATATAGAAACTTCTGAATAAGATGAGATCCCAGTTGTTGATTCTTTAAAGTACTCCCCATTTAGTTTGGTTGTTGTTCATGACCTGTCATCCTACTCCTATATTTTCAAAGTTTACACCTACTTTCTCTTCCAGGAGATTCAGTTTTTGTGTTTTAATTGTTAGATCTTTAATCCATTTTGACTTAATAAATGGCAATATTTCCAGGTCTAGTTTTCGTTTTCGGCATATGGAGAGCTAATTTTTCCAGCACCATTTGTTAAAGAGGTTATTTTTCTTCCAGTGAACATGTTTGGTCCCTTTGTCAAACATAAGATTACTAATTGTGTTTGTAGTTGTTTTTGGATGTTCTAATCTGTTACATTGGTCCTTAGGTCTGGGTTTTTTTTTTTGCCAGTATCATGCTGATTTTATCACCATAGCTTTGAGTATAATTCAAGTCCAGAATTGTAATGCCTCCTGCCTTGCCTTTCATGCCCATGACTGCCTTTGCTATTATAGGATTTCTGGTTTCAACTATATTTCAAAAATATTTTCTCTAGATTTGTGAGGTCTATTATTGGCATTTTGATAGGGATTGCTTTATATGTGTATAAAAATTATGGGAGTATGATCATTCTCTTAATGTTCATTCCTCCTATCCAAGAGCAAGGAATATCTTTCCATTATCTGAAACCCTCTTCAATCTCTTTTTGTAGAGGGATGAAATTTTCATTGTATGGATTTGTCTTCATTCGCTGTGATGGTCAGTTCTTTCATGATTATTGTTATTTCTTTTTGGACTTAAGAGATTATTTCTGATCTTATTTTATCTTTAGCCTGATGGACTTGTTTCTTTATGTAAGTTTCTATCATTGCAGAAAAATCAAGTGTGTGATTTCCAGGTTCTTTTATGTCTTTTTCTCCTGGATTCATTCAGTGTGAGTAGAAGATCGAGATTGCTTTTTACTCCTTTGTTTTGGCATTCTTGAAGTTCCATCTAATCAACCAGACTTAGCAGTTGTGGGAGAGTGGTGAGACATTTGTCAGTAAGATTTGTGCTAGAGTGGGAAACAGGTTAGGATGCGTAAGCCTCTCATTACTAATGGGGGTAACTGGTCAATACTCACTAGTGCTTCATTGTGAGTTGTTGGTGTTACCTGGATTCAACAGGATTCCATGGGCAACCCAAAATTCTCCTAAGATTTTAAAAGGTTATACAAGTGGCAGTAAAATCTCTATGTTTGCATAATGTGGGCAACAGGTCTCAGTTCACCAGAGTGTCAGAGGACACACAGAGTCCTTCTTATTTCTAAAATTCAGAGACCAGGTGCCAGGAAATCTCCACAGCTATGAATGCTGGGCCTACAAATTGCAGTGTTCTGAGTCCTGTGTGCCACTCAGAGTCCTCCAAAATTGTGAAATGGCACCAGGAAAACCCTGTACCTGTGCACAGTGGGTCCACAGATCACAACTCTCCAGAGTCCCACAGGCCATTCACATTGCTCCTAAGTTCATAAAACATTGGACCAGCACCAGCACAAGCTTCACATCTGCACACTGGAGGCTAAGGTTCAGAGATTACCAGAGTCCTCCAAAGCTCTTAAATGGTACCAGGAAACTCTGTGCCTTCATGCACTGGGCCCATGGATCACACCTCTCCAGAGTGCCACAGGGATCAATTATAATATTTAGTTGTGAATTTTATTGTGTGTAGCTCATTTATGTATTTGTGATTCTGGAATATCAAGGTTCCCAGTATAAATATATTTACATCTGTGTGATCTTTTATGAAAAGCATCAGTTGTTTTATGAATTTACATAAACCATCATTTGATGTATATATGTTAATAATTGTTAAATTTTCTGATGGATTCTTCCTTTTACCAATATGAAGTGATCTTCAGTTTGTCTAAATATAAGATAGTTACATCTTTTTTAAAAATAATATTTGTGTTCCATGGAATGTTGTTTTCTATTCTTTTAATTTGAGTTTATGAGTTACCTTTTGGGTTAAATGTCTTTCTCATTGACAGCATACTTTTGGATTTTGCTGTTTGCTCCATTCTGCAAGTCTAAGTTTTTCATTCGAGAACTGAGACCATTGATATTGGTAGTTATAACTGATAGGTATTGACTTATTCCTGTCATTCCTGAACCTTCTGTTGATGATTCCCTGTTTTTATTCTTATCTGTTCATCAAGTAGACCTTTGTCACTGTGGGTTTCATTTTCTCTTTCTATAGAATCCTTGAAAGTTTTGGAATTCTGGCTTTATGGGCATAAATTCTACAGGTTAAATTTTTCATAAACACATCTTCCTACTCCATCAATTTTGAAACATAGCTTTGCAGGATGTGTCAGCCTGGGTTGGAAGTTGCTGTTTTGAAGGGGATTTGAAACCTTTCACTGCAAGGTTTCCTGGCCCTTAAGGTTTGGGTTAAGAAGTCTATTGTAATTTTAATGATTGTTTCTCTGTAAATTTGTTGTTGTTTTTGTCTATACATTTTAAAGATTGTTTTTGTATTGGGCATCTGACATTTTGACGATGTTGTATTGTAGAGAGACTTTTTCTTCTGTTTACACCTGTTTGGGGTTTTGTATGCCTCATTTATCTTCATGCTAAATTCTTTTATCTTAATTGAAATGTTTTCAGATATTATTTCATTAAAAATATTTTATGCATTTATACTCTCTTCTGATTTTTCACTAATTCCAGTTAACCTTAGATTAGTACTCTTTGTAATATATAGGAAGAATTTGATTCATTTTTCATGTCCTCTTATTTTTAACATACCTCTAATTATTTGATCACTGTGAAGAGCCCTATCTTGCAGTTTTGAGACTCTGATTCAGACAGGTCATTTATACTACCTCTATATTCAACAGTTTTTAATTGCTTGTATTTGTATTTCAAGTCCTTATATTGATGTTAATTTTTTTCTGCGTTGGTCGTACCTATTGTTAAGCTGTTGTTTCTATTAGTGCAATGCTTAGACATGCTAAAGATTTTGTTTAATTGACCCAATATTTTCTACTTATTTGCCACTGCCCTTTTTGCAAAATTTATCTCCCCTGATACATATTTAAATAATTCAGGTCTGAGGCTTTAGATTTACCCCATTTAATTGCCTCATGAACCAGAATCAGAGGAACTGAGAGTCCTACTAGGAATTATTTATTTATTTATTTGTTTTTGCCATAATTTTATTGATAAACAAATAGCAATGAGACAGTTTCAAATCAAATCAGTAGGACAGATTCAATAACTAACACACTGCATACATTCTTCTTAGTGGCTAATTGCTGTACAAGAGGCAGACTTGATATCCTATTTACAAACACCATTGAACAAATCATTCTATTCATTAAGAGAATGTAACTACATATCTATCCTAACCACATTGAATACACAGATACAAAATGGACATTCATCTATATACCCTTTTTTGTTAAGGTCCATTATTTGAATATTATAGGTGTGCAAAACTCAGCAAAATATTCTCAAAGAGTCCAATAGCCCATAGTAGTATTGAGACTTCGGCTTAAGTGGCAAAGTCAGAAATTGTTGACCTGAGTCCTCTACCGCTCAACGAAGCAGCATGGCTTTCTTACATATATTTCGTTTTTATACTGTTCTTCTGGATGGTTAAGACCAAGGTAAAGCAGGACCTATGCAACAAGAGTTGTAGCTTTTGGCTCTGATAAGGTCGGTGAAATCCCTTCAGGATTTATCCTGATATCCTGTACCTCAGATTGTTTGTCAGTGTCAGCCATGTGGATGAGTCAAGGCCATTGCTTGGCCAATGTGCTCTCTGAGAAAGCCTGAGAGAACGTTTTCTCTCCATGTGAATCTCCTTAGGTACACTCTACATCATCGATCACTTTCCTCTTCGACTTGATAATCTCCTTGATCAGAAAATTTGGGAAACTACCGAGTTACATGACGTTACAGTACAAGTTCTCATATGTCCTAAGTCTTAATTGACCTTAGAAGGTTAGCGCCAAAATGTTGGCTTTCCTTGCAGCCCTCCTTTTTCTCTAATTTAGTCTTCAAACTTGGTTGTTAACCATCCAGAAGACAAGCTTGTTGTTATTATCGAAGAACTTAGGCTGTTAAGCTTAACCTCACTATTTCTCTACATATCAAACATTTTAGGCATAATATGGAACAGGTATTTTTCATCAAGTATTGATATGTTGAACTTCAAGTCCCTACAGAATATGGTAAAAACATTTAAAAATTAGAATATTCTTTAAAAATAGGCATAAAGAATTATATACTTCTTATGTTTACACATAAGTCCAAAAATCTCACCATATACAACCATGAAGCAGGACAGTCCCACAATATTCCTTTTCCTGTCTCTTGTTTCCTTCACCACACCCTTCTTCTTGAACATCCACCTACCTGAGAGACATCATAGCAGCAACTGGCACGTCATGACAAGCAGCCCATATTCAGTAGACCAGAATGACAGGCACTTCAAGTATGAAACTACTATTACAAATTACAATCTGCAGTGCAGTAGCTTAGTTCACAGGTATCAGTATATATAGTTAGTCAGGGTGAGAATCTTTCCAAATATTAGCTAGATTAAAAAATCTTCTGAAGATACTCAGGATCATTGAATTGCTCATTTTCTATATATAACTGTATGGCTTCATAATGTCATGTTTCCTACCTCTTCTCCTTTCCCTCTGTTGATTAGTTAAGTACTTGAGATCCTGCTTCCCTCTTACTTGTATTATATCTTTCCATTAGTATTTCTTCTTTTGAGTTCTTATACTAAGGAGACTATATGATATTTACAAATGTGTGTTTGATTTATTTCACTTATGAGTATATGTTCAAGTGACATTAACTTGAATATAAAGGCTTCAAGTTTATCATTCATGATAGCTGAATAATACTCCATTCTGTGAAAACACCACAACGTTTTCAACCATTCCTCAGGTGATAGGCATCTTGGTTTTTTCCAAGACTTGGCTGTAACAAATTGTGCTGCTATAAACATAGGCACACATATATCCCTATGATATGATGTTTTCAGATCCTCTGGGAAAATTCCCAGTAGAAGAATAGCTGGTTTAAAGGGGATTTCAAGACCAACTTTTCTAAGGAGTCTCCATACTGATTTCCATAATGGTTGCACCAGTCTACACTCCCACCAGCAGTGGAGAAGGGTTCCTTTTTCCACACAGCCTCTCCAACATTTGTTGTTGGGTGAATTCTTTATTATAGCCATTATTTCTGGGGTGATATGATATCTCAATGTGGTTTTAATTTGCATTTCATGAAGTGCTAGTGAAGTGGAGCATTTTTTCATATATATATTCACTTCTTTAATTTCTTCCCCTGAGAAGTGTATGTTCATTTCAGTAGCCCATTTCTGGATTGGGTCTTACAATTTTGGGGCCCTAGTGTTTTTTACTTCTTTATAAATTCTAGAGAGCAGACTTTTGTCTGAGTACTTTTTTGTCATGATATTTTCCAAATTTGTAGGTTGCCTTTTCACAATGTTGGTAATTTCTTTTGACGTGGAAAAACTCAGTATGAGCAGGTCCCAGTTGTTAATTCTTTCAACCGTTTCCTGTGTGATTTGATTTCTGTCCATGAACTCTTTGCCTACCCTTATGTCTTCAAGAGTCCCTCCTACTTTCTCTTCCAGGAGATTTAGTGTCTCTGCTTCAATGTTTAGATCTTCAATCCATTTTGACTTTAGTTTAGTGCATGGTGATAGACCCGGGTCAAGTTTGAGTTTTCGGCATGCAGAGAGCCAGTTTTTCCAGCACCATTTGTTAAAGAGGCTATCTTTCTTCCAGTGAGTATGTTTGGCCCCTTTGTCAAAGATAAGATGGCTGAG
>NW_004524892.1:579622-589916 GCF_000260255.1 Octodon degus | reverse complement strand
AGAATTGCTACCCCTGCTTTTTTCTGAGGTGCTGGGGCATGTAGTATTGTGTTCCATCCTTTGACTTTCAGCCTATGAATGTCTTTATGAATTAATTTTGTTTCATATATAGAGCGTATTGTTGGACTTTTTTCCTAATCCACTGTGCCAGTCTATTTCTCTAAATTGGTGAATTGAGTCCATTTACATTGATGGTTAGAATTGAGATGCACTGACTTACGTGTGACATTTTACTTACCTGTTGTTGTTTACTCCTTTTTCTCCTGTGTTTAATTGCTTGCCCTATTTAGTTGGTTGTTGTGATCTCATTCCTGGCGTTCTGATCATTTTGGTCCCTGTCTAGAACATCTTTCATTAGCCTCTGTAGGGTTGGGTTTGTCAACATGAAATTCTTTGGCTGTTCTTTTTCATGAAAGTATTTCAGTTCTCTTTCAAACTTGAAAGAGAGTTTTGCAGGGTATAGTAGTCTGGGCTGAAATTTGTTTTCATAGTGGACCTGAAGTACTGTGCTCCATGCTCTTCTTGCCTTCATGGTTTGTGAACAGAAGTCGGCCGTAATTCTGATGTGTTTTCCTTTGAATGTGATCTGCTTCTTTTCTCTAGCAGCTTTCAGTATATTGTTCTTGTGCTGAATTTCTGGATTCTTGACTATTATATGTCTTGGTGTGTTTTTCATTCTGTTGTGATTACTTGGCATTCTGTATCCTTCAGTTACCTTAATATCAGATTATTTCCTCATATTTGGGAGGTTTTCTGCTATTACTTCTACCCATATTTTTTAATGTCATTTGTATTGACTCCTTCTATCTCATTGATGCCTATTAATCTCAAATTGTTCATCTTTGCATCATCTTGCAGGTGATGGATTATTCTTTCCTGTACTCTCATAGTTTTTAAGAGATCCTTACTTACCTCTTCACTAGCTGCACCAGCATCTTCAAGATCTGAAACTCTTTTGTCACTTTCACTTATACGGTTTTGCAAGCTCGTGATTGAGATTTTAATTTCCTCTATATCTCATTGACTCTGTTTCACGTGATCTATTTCTTTCTTGTAGTGCTCATTCAAGGAATCTGTCATTTTTCTAATCTCCTCTGTTTTTTTATCAATGTCTTCTTTAGAAGCAGTTATAAGTTCTTTTACTGCAGTGTTGTTTTCAGCTTGCGTTTCCTCCCTATGTTTTTGTAGTTGCTTCTTTACTTCTGTTGCAATGAGTTCTGAGAATTCTTTTTTTATTTCAGGAAGAAAGTGCGCTTTTCGTTCCTCCATATCTTTCTGCTGTTGCTTATTTACTATTGACACTATTAATTCATGCATTTGACCCGAGCTAGTGTCCTCTTCACTTTTTATGGGTTTGCATTCGGATTCCTCCATATGTTTCTGCATTTGATTCTTTACCGCAGATGTTATTAATTCAGGAATTTCTTTTTTTATTTCGAATCTGAGTTCATTTATACCTTTCTGCAGCTGTTTCTTTATTTTGGAAGCCATTGATTCATTGCTTTCAGCTGTGTGATTCCAAGTTTGTTCTGTGTTAGTGTCCTCTGTACTTGTTACAGGTGGGATGGGTTCTGAGGTTGCGTTTTGTACCTTCTCGTCATTTTGTGTGGCACTGTCTTCTGACCTTTGTTGTAGATCTTTATTGCAGTTATAACCTTAGCATGTACTGAAGTTCAGGTGCAGATCTACAAAGTTTGGATTTATCCAGCTGTGCCTGGCTCGGATGTGGTTGCTGTGCTTTGCTCCTTCCTGCTGCTGCCCTTGGAAGTGAACCTGTTGTGCCTCTCTTGGAAGATTTTCTGCTCCTGGATTAGCTGGGTGGTTCTATGTTCTACCTTCTCTGTGGGGATTGCTGCTGCAGGGTTTCACCTTAGTCCTTTATGCCAGGCCTGAGTTGAGTCTGGAGGGGACAAGTTGGAGTAGCGGGGAGAGCAGCTGTCTCACACACTCACCGGGCCTCAGTTAGGACTGGATCTGGGGGTTCCCGGAATGCTGCAGAAATTCCTTACCTGTGTGCGGGGTGTGTTGGTGTACTGTGGATTGATGGGGGACATCCCAAAGGGGTGGAAGAGGGCTTCACCCAAGCTGCACCTGGGCTGGAACCAGTAGTAGGTCCCGCCAGAGCAGGGTAGCTGGAAGCTCTCCCATGCACTCACCAGGCCTGGGCTAGGGCTGGTTGTAGGGGTTCCCAGAACTTCACAGAAATTTCTACTTGGCAGGCAGGGTGGGGGAGGTGCTGTGGAGTTTTGGGGGGTGTTCCAAGTGGGTTGAAGATCATCTCACCCACGCTGTGCCTGGTCTGTGACCAGTAGTAGGTCCCTCTGGTGCAAGTTAGCTGGAAGCTCTCCCGCACACTCACCGGCCCTGGGCTAGGACTGAGTCTGTAAATCCCAGAATGTGGTAGAAATTTCTACTTGGCGGGCAGGGTGGGGGAGGTGCTGCAGAGTGTTGGGGAGGTTTCCGAAGGTGGTGGAAGAGGGTCTCATCCACGCTGCACCTAGGCTGGGAGCTCTAGTAGGTCATGCAGGCACAGGGTAGCGGGAAGCTCTCCCACACACTCATCAGGCCTCGGATAGGACTCAGCTTTACTTTTCTTACCTCATTATTATACTTTTCTGTTGGATAGTTAATACCAAGATAAAGCAAGATCTATATAACAAGAAATGTAACTTTTGTTTCTGACAAGGTATATTCTTGTTTAAAAAAAAGGGTAATAAGTGAAAACAAGACAAGAGAAAAAATATCATAAGACTGTCCTGCTACAATGCTGTATATGGTTAAGTTTCTCAATTTTTGTGGAAAAATATATAACTGTTTATTCCTATTTTAAAAAATATTTATTTTTATTTTTAATTTATTTTTATTTTTTCTTCACATTCTGTAGGGATTTAAAGTTTAATATATCAATATTTGATGGAAAATACCTGTGGGATGTTATGCTTAAGATGTTTGATATTCACACAATAAAATTAAGCTCAACTGCCTATGTTGTAGGGTAATAATAATATGCTTCTCTTCAGGAGGGTTAAAAACTTAAGTTTGCAGAACAAACATTTGAGAAAAAGAAGGGCTGCAAGGACATCCAACATTTTGGCCATAGCTTTTCAAGGTTAGTGAGGACTCATGATGTAAATAAACATGTACTGTAACATCCTGTAACTCAGTTTTGTCCCAAATTTACTGACCAAGGAGATTATAGGGCCACAGAGGAAAGTGATTGATGATGTGGAGTGTGCCTAAGGAGAGTCACATGGAGAGAAACATTCTTTCTTGCTTTCACAGAGAGCAAATTCGTTTAGCAATGGCCGTGACTCATCCACATGGCTGAAACTGACAAATGATCTACAAACTGTGGTACAAGGATTCAGGGTAAATGCTGAGGGGATTAAACTATTGTTTTTCTTCTATCCTCCTATTAAACCACTATTTTACTTAAGATAGGATATTGAAACTTAGTTTCATCTATACCAAGTTCTTCTAGGTAGAGTGGGCATTGTTAATTACCATAGGCAATCTAGATATAGACAACTCAAAAAAAGTAATAGCAGGTGGGATTGCCATGGCTAGGCTACAGTACAAAAGTCAGCATCAATTATAGCATTAAATAGAAACTGAATATTGACACACCCTAAAGATCAATAATTTACCACTCTTATTCATAGAAAAAATATATATAATTATAATTTGAACACCAAGATGAACAAATTAATGTCTGCTAAATGTAATAACTCTGTAGTGAGACCTTCAGCTTTTTTCATCTAGGTATTTTTTGGTAACTTCTGCTAGCCACTGTTTAAAAAGAACCAAGCTGTCTAAGTCAGTTCCTCCAACTTTGGTGATTTTTTTTTGAATTGTGCCAACACTAGTAAAATTTCCTTTCTTTTCCCAAGCTGGTGGTTACTGTTGACTAAAATTTCTCTCAACAATATTAATCTCTTTAACCTCTTATTTTGTTAGTGTATTATTTATTTTAATTAATTGACTGGTCTTTATAATTTAGTAGTTTGCATGTTTTTCTTGAAACAAATATTTTCAATTCTTCACAGCAACTTGCAGAACTCTTGGGCATAGATTACTGTGAAATTATTATTGTGTTCCTTTCATGGTATCTTGTGTCCATGGTTTTTGTTGCTTCTTGAAATCTTGCGTTGCTTTTTAATTTATTTACCTGAATAAATAGGCATCTCCTTCATTCTTTACTGACTACTTCAATGCATTTTTTTTGTAATTTTTGCTCCACGTGTATTCAGGAACTTCTCTGCTCAAGTCCCAGACACCTACAATGGTATTTATTTTCAATGTATATGTGTTTAAATTGGCACGCAATAATAGAAACCTTTATTCTGCCTTTTCAGAATTTGTCTTTACTTGACACACTTGTTTTTAATGTATCAGTTGTTTAATTAGGCTTTTAATAAGTAATTTAGAACACTAATTTATGAGGATAAATTCCATTTTTCAGAGCAAAAACCGATCACAAGTAACCCTGGAGCTGAGAAACTTTGATTTTTGCTAAAATCTGTGAGTCCACCACTTTGTGATCCACTTTGTGCTGCTCTGAAATCTGGTATCTCTCTTTCTTGGTGTGAAAGATCTCACCCTCCTGGTGTCTGGGCTTCCACAGCTTCTTCTTGAAGTAAGCATCAGTGAGGTGTTTGGTGATTTTCACTTTGCTGGTGTCAAGTTTTGTAGATGTGGCAATGACAATTTTTGGTGTGTTCTTCATAGAGGAACACTATTAAGGCTAAGAGGCCCAGTCATAAGTAGCAAGCCACTGTCCAACTGCTTCAGGAAGATCACTCTCTTGCCTTTGTGATGCCCAGTAAGGATGATCAAGATGGCGCTGGGAGTGATGTTAGCTCAAAGTTTCCGCATATGCTGACTGAAGGGTTTCTTGCCATGGCTCAGGAGCTTTCGGGACACATCTTCAGTAGGGTAGTATCTAGGCATTTTTCAAAGCTTAAGCACCCAGTTACCTCCATTCTTGTCCCTACCGATTGGTTTTGTGATTGTAGCAAGAACTTTCTCCTTTTTCTTCTCAATCTTTGATTTAGCAGCTGTGTACTTTCTCATGTACAAAGCCTTTCTGGAATACATAACAGATCGGGAGTATCTATGAATTCCTCTAAGCAGGACTGGATTTCAGCTGCAGTGAGGCTGCCCCTTCTTGGACATTTTTGCCTTTTTCACCTTACCCTTTTTTACCAGTACCACTGGCAGAAGCCTTCTGGGTTTTGGGTTTCTTCTCTTTAGTGTCTGGTTTCTTAGTTTTTTCACCTGTTATCTTGCAAGGTGGGAAAGAGAACTGAGTTTCTGACTTCCAGTCTATAAGCAATAGATACACTATTTTTAATAATAATAGTTTTATAAATACCACTGTAAATTAGTCTCTTTTGCTTTCTATACTATTTTGTTTCTTCCTCAAATTCTACATGTGCACCACCTGATACATGAGCCACTAGTGATATGTATTTAATTTATACAAATAAAAGTTGATTAAGATTATAAAATTTGGGTTTCTCAATCACTCTTTAAACATTTCATATACCCCAAAATACATGTGTATATCATCTACCAGATTATCTAGCAAAAACATACAAATTTCCATCATCACAGAAAGTTCTGCTGCACAGCTCAGCTTTAAACCTTTTCTTCACCCACTCAGCCTTGCTACTACCAATCCAACAAGTCAGATATTAAGCTTTCAAATTTAGAGATAGTTGTCCAGAAACATTATTCTCCTAATCATTCCAATTCTTTTTTTCTGCCCACGAACTTCATTGTATTAGCCAATCTAGGATGATAGAGCTCACTAAAGATTTAACATTCAGTTTTCATAACAGCTACATTCTCTTTTTACTTGATACTTGACCAGATGACTGGATGTTCTCCAATGTCTTCATTGTATATTAAGGTCATGTCTATATTATCAGAAAGGATAGATTCAAAAAGAATGTATTAACTTTAAAAAGTATCATGATTAAAATGGAATAAATAATTATGATTAAATAAGTAACAGCCATTATTTTAATTGACTATATTTTCTTGTGGTCTAAAACACAATGAATTTATTAACTGTTTTTAAATATACAATTCAGTAATCTCAACTGTACTCTGTTGTGGAACAGATCTCTAAATCTTTTTCAGTCTTCAAAATGGAAGCTATATACCCATTGTGCAAAACATTCTCCTCCACCTCATGCTCTGGCAATCACAATGCTAATTTTTATTACTATGTGTTTGACTTCTTTAGTGTCTTATATCAGTTAAATCATATAATATTTTTCTATTTTATTCTTGACTCATTTCACTTAGCATAATTTTCTTACATGTCATCCATGTTACAGAAAATGCATAATTGCTCATCTATCTTGTGCTGTGAAATTTCCACAAATTCTCGCATTTAACATTTCCTACACAACTATGAAGTCAGTTTCATTGCTCCATTTTGTGGTTAGTATAAATACTGATTGTATCAGTTAACTAACTTTTCAAAGTGTCACTCAGCCAAATGTGGTCCAGTATACTTAAGTGTGTTTTTCCAAAATCATTGTTTATTAGGTTACTCTGTGGCCAAATTTTAGGTTGATAAATATCTATGAGGAAGACAATCAAAACTTAAACCACTTGCCAAGTGAATTTATTTCTTCTCTAATTTCTTTTTTCTTTGTTTTAATTTGTGGTAAACATAGGCCTACATGTATGGGTTTCTCTAAGATATCCTTATAAGCAATAGAACAAGCTCTCAGGAAAATGTTGGCCTGTAGTGTGCTAATAAATGTCTAACATTCTATGTTTACATGGACAGGACATTTGGGCATATTTAGTATAACTGCAAATAATGGAACATTGTGCAATACAGATGTAAGAAAAAGATTATGAAATACTGTCAGCATAGTGTTCAAAAACAAATACCACCAAATATTTCAAAGTTCTAAGTAACACAATAAGCAGAATCTTTACTTTTGACCAAGTAAACAAAATCATAGTTGCAAAGTTCTATTTTCTCACATCTTTCCCCTATTTCTAAGCTTAATATTCATCTAATGGCCAAGTCTTTCTCTGGGAGAAATCTTCAATCTAACATGGTTATCATTTTTCTGGAACAGTGGCCACGAGCTTGCTGTATAAACCTAATTAAAGTGAACAGAAGAAAAAATTTTCAGCAGCAGAATCTGCACACTGTAATGTATTGTTTATTAGTATGACTCTTTGCATTTTAACAGGCATAAATTTTAGCCAAACCAAATCTAACTTAGTCTAACATAGAATGTAGAATCAAGAATCTCACAAACACTATAGGGAAGAAAATAAAATGTGAATTCATTCTAAGTTAATATGTTCTGTAACTACCCAGCCTGAACTTTTCACTTACAGCAATTTGAAAACTTCCCTTTTCTCTGTATTTTTCTCATCTTCATAGGGTGAATTTTAACTAAAGAGGAGCAGCACACTTATGGCTAGTTGTATCAACTATTATCATGAACCTGAGGAACAAGATTCGTGTCAGTGTCAAATATCAGGTATTTCATACATTTCATTGATTCAACAATATATCGAATAAAGATGAAATATAGAAGGAAAGCTCTAAGAGAAAGCATAGATCGCTTAATATTTTGGCATCCAGTAGCGGCTTTTGGTGAGCTTGTCAAGTGAAAATCTTTCTAATTAAATTATACTTATTTAGAGGATAGAATTCTGGGGGATGGGCTTCTAAATGATAAACTATGTTTTATAATAATTTTTCCTTGTATTTTCTTTTCAATCCACATGTAACGAAATTGATTCTCTTTTCTACTTATAGTATTTAAACACACATGGGGCCACATGCACACACACACACACACACACACACACACACACACAAATCTTTTCTTAGTTACCTTTTACAGCTAGCAGTACTATAATCATATAAAGAACAATTCTCTAAAATACACTAAAAGTAGAAGACAGCTAATAAAAAATAAGCATTAGAAAATGTACATCTGGCCATCTAAACAATTAGTTAAAGGCACACTTCTTCAATATAACAACCACTGTCAATCCCTATTATTTTGTTTACTTAATTTCTATATGGTTTCTAAGAATGGCTATGATAAAAAAAGTCAACTAACAACAAATGTTGGAGAGGCCGTGGGGAAAAAGGAACTCTTCTCCACTGCTGGTGGGAATGTAGACTGGTGCAAACATTATGGAAATCAGTGTGGAGACTCCTTGAAAAACTAGAACTGGAAATCCCATTTAAACAATCTATCCCCCTACAGGGAATTTTCCCAGAGGAACTGAAAACGTCATATCATAGTGATATAAGTACACCTATGTTTATAGCAGCACAATTTGTGAAAACCAAATGCTGGAAACAACCAAAATGCCCATCACCTGAGGAATGGATGAAAAAGATGTGGTATTATTATGCAGTTGAGTACTAAGCAGCTATAAAGAATGATAAACTCAAAGCCTTTATATTTAAGTGGAGGCCACTTGAAGATATACTCATGAGTGGAATAAACCAGACTCACATGTGTAGATACCGTATAGTCTCCCTAATGCAAGAACTCCAAAGAAGAAATAAAAATAAAAGGTATAATAGAGTTAAAAGGAAAGTGATAACTTAAGGATTAAACAATGAAGAGAGGGTAAGGAGAAAAGCTAGGAAACATGACAGGGGCAAAACCATACTTTTATATGCACAAGATGGTTAAGGCAATGACTCTGAGAATCTTCAGCAGGCTTTTGAAGCTAACAGAGGTAGTACTCTCACCCTCACTAACTATATATGCTGATACCTGTGAACTGAGCAACTGCACTGAATAGCAATATGTAATACTAGGGTCATGCTTCGAATGATTGTCATTCTGATCTTCTAAATACATACTGCTTGTCATAACATACCAATTACTGCCATACTGTCTCTCAAGTAAATGTTTTTTTTTTAAAAAAGGGTAATAAATGAAAACAAAAGCCAAGTTTTAAAAAAGAGCATTGGACTATACTGCTAGAAGGCAGTATATGGTTAGATTTCTAAATTTCTGTGTAAAATATGTAATTGTTTATTCCAATTTTTAAAAATATTTATTCGTTTTTTCTTTTTTCTTCACATTCTCTAGGGATTTGAAATTTAACGTATCAATACTTGATGGAAAATACCTATTTCATGCTATGTCTAACATGTTTGATATTCAGACAGATAGTGAGGTTAAGCTCAACTGGCTAGGTTATAGGGTAATAATATCATGATTCTTCTCTTCTGGAGGGTTAATAACTTAAGTTTGCACAAAAAAATTAGAGAAAAAGAAGTGCTACAAGAACAGCTTACATTTTGGCCACAGTCTTTCATGGTCAATGAGCACTCAGGACATAGGAGAACCTGTACTGTAACATCCTGTAACTTAATGATGTAACAAATTTTCTTATCAAGGAGATTATGAAGCCATAGAGGAAGTGATTGACCATAGAAAATGTGCCTTATGAGAGTCACCTAGAGAGAAAACATTCTTTCAGGGTTTCACAGACTGTAAATTGGTCAAGCAATGGCCATGACTCATTCACATGGCAAACACTGACGAAGGATCTACAAACTGTGTTACAGGGTTTCAGGGTAAATCCTGTGGGGATTTGACTGACTTTGGCACATACAAAAGTTTTATTTTTTGTTATATAGGTCACGTTTATGTTGATTTTAACCATCCAGCAGAAAAGTATAAAAACAATGTAAAAATAGTAAACCCATATTAATATACCGAGCTACAAAGGGCTTAAGACAACATCTTCTGACATTGCCAGTCCTATAAATAACTTACTACAATTAAGGACTACTGGAGTATATTGGATTAATTTGCTGAATTCATGCACTTACCATATTTACATAACAATGGAATACCCATCTCTGACAAATCTAAACCAAAAAGGGGATACAATTGAAGGACAAGTTCATATCTATATATGTGAAATAGGATAGCTATACAGCTACTTTCTCTTAATTCAATGAGAAGAAAGATTTGTACTAATAATTTTTGGACAGGATATCATGTCTGCATCTTTTCCTATGAATAATCACCATGAAGACAAGAATATGCAATGTATAAGGCAGGAGGCATTACAATTCCTGACTTGAAATTATACTACAAGCCTACTGTGATAAAATCAGCATGGTACTGGCATCAAAATAGACCTGATGATCAATGGAATAGAATAGAAGACGCTGAAGCTGCTACGAACACACTCAGCCACCTTATCTTTGACAAAGGGGCCAAACATACTCACTGGAAGAAAGATAGCCTCTTTAACAAATGGT
>NW_004524892.1:577514-578050 GCF_000260255.1 Octodon degus | reverse complement strand
GAAAGCAAGAGACATGAAAAGGAATATTGTGGGACTGTCCTGCTTCAAATTTGTATATGGTGAGATTTGTAGACTTATGTGCAAAAATGAGAAATATACAATTCTTTATCCTATTTTTAAAATATATTCTAATTTTTAAATGTTTTTTAACATATTCTGTAGGGACTTAAAGTTCAACATATCAATACTTGGTGAAAAATATCTGTTCCATATTACGCCTAAGATGTTCGATATGCAGACAGATCGTGAGGTTAAGCTTAACAGCCTAAGCTGTTTGATAATAACAATAAGCTTGTCTTCTGGATGGTTAATAACCTAAGTTTGCAGACCAAAATTAGAGAAAAAGGAGGGCTGCAAAGAAAGCCAACATTTTGGCCCTAGCCTTCTAAGGTCAAATAAGACTCAGGACATATGAGAACTTGTCATTAGCTATAATGTCATTAGCTCAGTAGTGTCCCAAATTTTCTGATCAAGGAGATTATGGGGCCAAAGAGGAAAGTGATCGATGATGTAGAGTGTGCCTAAGGAGAGTCACA
>NW_004524892.1:574726-577414 GCF_000260255.1 Octodon degus | reverse complement strand
TATGCAGTGTATTATTTGTTGAAACTGTACTTTCGATTTGATTTGAAACTGTCTCATTGCTATATGTTTATCAATAAAACTTTGAAAAGAAAAAAAAATAAGTGCATGACGTTATAGTTTGTGTCTAGTTTCCTCCCAAATCCTCATGTAGTTATGGGGCAACTTATAGAGTTTGTGATTAATTCATGATTCAATGCTGGAATTATGGCTGTGAATGCTGCTGCGATTATAGATGATAGTGCTACACCTGGCCTGGGGTGGATAACCTGAGTGCAATATAAGGGAGGCAGGCTTGCTCTCTTTTCTGTTTTCTGCTGCCATGAAAGGTTGCCCTCGGCCAAGTGCTACTATGCCTTGGATCCAGCTGATTATGGACAAAAAAATTCCACTAATTGTGAGTTAATTCCTTCCTTAATTCTGGGTGTTGGATATATGTCCCAGCAAAAAGATAAAAGTAACTAAGACACTGAAATTAAACAACACTCTTATAAACAACCAATGTGTAACAAAGGTAATTTTAAAAGTTAAACAGTGTATACAACTACACAATAAAACCAATTTAACATACCAAAACATATGGGATGCAATGAAAGTAATCCAGTCAGCAAAATTTATAGCAATGGTCTCTGATATTAAGAAAACAGAATCAGCTAAAACAAATAACGTAATATTGAACCTCAAATTACTAAAAAAAAAGAAAGAAAACAAAGTCAAGCCTAAAGCTCATACAAGGGATGAAATTATAAAAATAAAAGCTGAAATCAATACAAGTGAGACTAAGAAAACAATGCAAACAATCAATAATTCCAACAGTTGTTTCTTTTAAAAAATGGATACAATTGTCAAACCATAAGGTAAGATCATCAAAAAGAACAAAGTAAAATCACAAATTCATGCAAATAAGAAGAAAATGGAAAATGACAATGGACTCTAAAGAAATCCATGGATAGGCCAAATAGCTCAGTGGATTAAGGTGCCCGCAAGCAGGCGCAGAGGCCAGGGTTTGGATCCTGAGGCTTGTCATGACCAGGCATGGTGGCACGGACCTGTTATCTGAGATCTTGGGAGGCTGTAAACAGGTGGATCACTATGAGTCTGATCTAGTAGTGAGACCCTGAACACCCTGTAGACCCTTCCCTAAAATACAAAAAAGAAAGAAAGAAAGAAAATAAAGAAAAGAAAAAAGAAATCAGAAGATCATCAATACCTAGTATAAAAATATATAGTCTAATATGATAGGTATCAACAAATAAGTGGATACATTTCTAGACACAATCAAATTTCCAAAAATAAATAAGATAAAAATTCTAAATTACTCATATCAGTCAATAAAATTGAAAATGTAAGAAAGGAAACTACAGGACAATCTCCCTAGTAAACATAGACGTAAAAATCCTCAGTAAGATACTGGCAAATAATGCAGCAAATCAACAAGATTATTCACCATGACCAAGTGAGATTCATCCCAGGGATACTGTGATGTTTAATCATATGAAGATCAATAAATGAAATATACCATATAAACATAACCAAAACAAAAAACATATTAACATCACTATAGATAAAGAAAATGCACTTGAAAAATGTCAACACCCTTTCATGATAAAAAAAAACCCTACAGAAAATTGGAATTAGTAGTTTTTATCCAATCTGATAAAAGTCATCTACAACAAACCAACAGCTGTATCATACTAAATTATCAAAAGCTGAAATATTTTTCTGTAAAATCAGGAACAACACAAAGGTTTTCCTTCTTTTCATGCCTATCTGACATAGTTTTGGTAAAATTAGTGAGAGAAACTAAAGATTAGAATGACATCAAGAAGTAAGGGTAGGAGACTAAGAAGTTAAATTATTATTATAGATGGACGCCATGTTACTCTATACAAAGACCCAAAAAAATTCTACCAAAATACTTCTAGATTTGATAATCAAAATCAGTAGTGTAGCTGGATGTAATATCACCACTAAAAAAGCAATGAGTCTTGTACAGAAGGAAAAATTTAAAAAAAGACAGATAAATTAAGGGAAACAATTTAAGATAGCAGCCAAAAAATGTAATACATAATCAAAAATCTAACAAAGGAAGTAAAAGATCTATACAGTGAAAAATACAGTATTCTGAAAAAGGAAATCAAGGAAGATAGCAGAAAATAGAAAGATATCACTTTCTAATGGTTAGGAAGAACCAGTACATCGTACATGGCCATACTTCCAAAACTCACATATATTTAATGCATTATCAATCTAAATATCTTTAACAGATCCCATAGAACTAGAGAAAATATTCATACAATGTATTTGGATTCAGAAGAGATTTAGAATAGCAAAACTATTTCTGGGCAACAAAGGGAAGTGAAGGTGCATCACAATCCTTGCCTGTGTATCATACTACAAAACTACTGTGATAGAATCACAGTATGGCATGACATTGGCAAAAAACCAGACCTGAGGATCACTGGAACAGAAGATGCAGATTCAACTCCAAATGCACTCATTCACATTACCTTTGACAAAGGAGCCAATTGAGTGAGTTTCTTTAATACTTGGTAGTGGAAAAACTGGCTCTCTTTTCATCCAAAGATGAAAAGTAGAATGATATTTATCGCCACGCACTAAACTACAGTCAAAATGGATCAAAGTTTTAAATATTAGAGACCCAGTCCTAGCCCAGGTCCGGTGAGTGTG
>NW_004524892.1:571350-574626 GCF_000260255.1 Octodon degus | reverse complement strand
GTGTCCCAAATTTTCTGATCAAGGAGATTATGGGGCCAAAGAGGAAAGTGATCGATGATGTAGAGTGTGCCTAAGGAGAGTCACATGGAGAGAAAACATCTCTCAGGCTTTCACAGAGAGCACATTGGCCAAGCAATGTCCATGACTCATCCACATGGCTGAGACTGACAAAGGTTCTATATCTGAGGTACAGGATCTCAGGATAAATCCTGAGGGGATTTCGCTGACCTTATCAGATCCAAAAGCTACAACTCTTGGTGCATAGTTCCTGCTTTACCTTGGTCTTAACCATCCTGTAGAAAAGTATAAAAATGAAATATAAGAAGTAAATCCATGCTGTTATGTTGAGCTGTTGGGGACTTGGGTCAAGAATTTCTGACATTGTTAGTTAAGCAGAAGACCCAATACTATTATGGTCTACTGGACTCTTTTAGAATATTGCTGAGTTTACATACCTATAATATTCAAAAAATGAAACTTAATAAAAAAAAGGGTTTACAGATTAATGTCCATTTTGTATCTGTGTATTCAAAGTGGTTAGGATAGATATATAGTTACATTCTATTAATGAATAGAATGATTTGTTCTAATGGGGATTGTAAATAGGATATCAAGTCTGCTTCTTGTACAGCAATTAACCACTAAAAAGAATGTATGCAGTGTTTTAATTATTGAAACTCTCCTACCGATTTGATTTGAAACTGTCTCATTGCTATTTGTTTATCAGTAAAATTATGTTAAAAAATGATCTCCCAGTCCTTTGAAAAAACTTTGATTGTCTCCAGAAAATAAATAAATAAATAAATAAAAATAAAGCCCATGCATTACAAAAAATGAATGTCACGTATATTAGTTATTGATAATGTCCTATTCATCAGTTTTGAAACTGTGTGACTGCTATCTGTCTGTCAATGAATTTAACAAAAATCTACATATTTTCCAAAGCTTTTTATTTATTATTTTGTACTGTCAATAGCTTTCCCTGGCAAGCGCAACTACCAAATTCAGTCCCTGGTTTCACAAAAAAAAAAGAAAGAAAAAAGAAAGAAAGAAAAAAGAAAGAAAGAAAGAAAGAAAGAAAGAAAGAAAGAAAGAAAGAAAGAAAGAGAAAGAAAGAAAGAAAGAAAGAAAGAAAGAAAGAAAGAAAGAAAGAAGAGAGAGAAAACTTCCACAACCAGTGCTTACGAATTTCCATGTATTTGAACTTTGGATAATCTGTTTGACAGTTTGAAGCAAAGTTTTCAAAATATGTGAGAATAGCAGCCAAATTATTGATTATTTTTCATTCTTGGTGGTTTGTTTTTTGCTATTGAAACATAAACAATTAAAAAAAAACAAAGTCACTTCAGTCTCATTGTAAAATTTTAATGCATCTTCATAAATCCTTTAAATTCTGAATGATAGCAATTAGAATGATAATGTCCTACTAGAAAACTATCAGTTCAGAAGATGAGATGTTATTTTAGTATATTTGTGATCATTATTATTTTTTCTGCATTTAGGACAGGGTCTACAGGTTTTACAGTGTCTGACTATATAGATTGGACTCTAGTGATTCTCCTATTTTCAGCTTCTCAAGTGCTGGGGTAATAGGTGCATGCAACCATGCCTAGTCTCAATCACCATCTCAGGGATCCTCATGGGTGGGGACTCTATGGCAGGCCTGGGATCAAACCCCAGCCGCTGTGCTCTACCTAAGCAGGTGCTTTAGTCCTCAGAGCTATCTGGCCAGCCCTTATGATGATTATTATTGATGCATATGGAATACTATATGTGTATTTCATTTTTAGTGTATCTCAAAATATCTTGTAGCATACTATATGTTACAAACAATTTCCAACATTGAAGTGGAGTGTTGGCTTTCATCCCAATAATTTTATCTGCTTGGAAGAACTTCATAGCATTTTTGACTTAGTTTTAACGTTAGGTTTTTCAGGTACATCTGTCCATTTTGTAGAATTTTGACTAGTCAAATATTTATTTACATTGATATTTTCTTTGTTATCTCAAGCAAGATTGTCTTTCTGTACTCGTCTGTCATATGATCCAAGTAACCATCAGTAGTTGAATATCTTGATCACTCACTTTTGTCCTCTTCCCAAAGTTGTAAAAGCAGATTTACATGTGATATTTTCCTGAATTGGTCTAATCCCCTAAGAAAAATCAAAGAAAAACATTTAATAAAAATTATAAGTACACAAAACTTTAACATAACACATAATGTGGCTAAAACTCACCCATTTACACTTTAACATACATGGTTATATGTTGAAGTTCATTGTACAAAGTAAGTGAGCAGAAAATTTGCTTCCTGTATTCCCCCAGCATAGCTACTGAGATACACAATCAACTACTAACTGATGTCCTATCACAGCACATATTGTCATTAAAAACATATGGTATGTACACCTGTTCCTCTGGGTGAGAAACCAAGGGGTTTTTGGTCAGTCTTTTCTTTTTTTTTTTCAACAAATGGCCATGACTCATCCACATGGCTGCACTGACAAAGGTTCTACAATCTGAGGTACAGGATCTCAGGATAAATCCTGAGGGCATTTCACTGACCTTCTCAGACCAAAAAGCTACAACTCTTGTTGCACAGGTCCTGCTTTACCTTGGTCTTTACCGTCCAGTAGAAAAGGTTTTTAAGCTGAATTGTTAACTCAATTAATTTGAAAGCATCCTAAGCAATTAGTAAACCACATTTCTAGAATATCATGGGAGCAGGAATTTCAGTACAATACCCAATCCCTAGCCCCTTCCTTTCTGACACTGTTTCCCCGCGTTACTTCTTTGCCACCATCAACTGAATAGCTTTCTTTTTTGTAAAATGTTCTACGTACATTTTTTTTCAGAACCAGGGATTGAACTCAGGCCCTTGTGCTTGCCAGAGAAGTGCTTATTCTACTGAGCTATCTCCTTGGCCCTTCCACGTACAATTTATTACATTGTTCACACATCGTTTTGCAGAATTTTGTAGTACGGAGACTATAATATACAAAACACAAGAAAGTGGTTCTGGTATGATTTGAAAGGCAGTTATGAATGTTGGTGGTGGGTTTCCACCTTCTTACTTTCTCTTTGATTTATTTTGGCCTATGACATTTCTCTGTGCAACAGCAAAATTATGCAAAATTTTAAAATTTGTACATCAGTCTAAACTTCTTATTTATATATAAAGAAAGTACATGGGGCTGGGGAGATGACTCAGTGGAATAAGTGCTTCCCTGGCAAGCACAAGGGTCTGAGTTCAATCCCCAGTTCCGCAAAAAAAAA
>NW_004524892.1:568981-571065 GCF_000260255.1 Octodon degus | reverse complement strand
TGCTTAGGTCAGAGTCATGTAGTACGTGCATGTGTGACCATACCACAGAATTTGTCCTAAGACACTGTGATACCTACTATGTGCTCCAAATTCAAATTGTTAGTGTGAATTTTAACCAGATAGAAGGGTTAAGCAATTTAGAGAAATATTTTGTGTTGTTTTTTCATAAGCTACGCAGAGCCCTGCTTCAGTTTTGCAAAATTCAAAACCTTGAAATGAGGCAAATTAGAATGTCAGTACCACTACTTTCTAACTCCGTGATTTTATATAAACTTATCTCCTCTAGCCTCAGATTCCACATTTTTAAAGTTGGCATTAGTGACTGTTTCATGTAATAGTATGCATTGAACACATTTTGGGGGGGGGCAGCAAGGTCAGTATGGCATGCAGTACCAGGCATTGAACTCTGGTCCTTGTGCTTGCCAGGCAGGTGCTTAGACTGCTGAGCTATCTCCCCAGCCCAATGGAACATAAATTTTGACAACAAAAATATTTTCTCTAAGAGAGTACACTAAGTATATTTAAGTCCTATATCTAGGTTACTTTAACCATTTCTGAGATAAAGTACATGACACCTAAACTACTGGTTGTTTGGTTTCACCACTTGTAGAGGTCCCAACCCATGATTGACTTGTTCATATGTAGTGTAGCATAGCAGAAAGGCATTACAAAGAAGAATCATTTCATAGGAGCCAGAAGACAACAGCAGCAACAATAACAACAGTAAAACAGCAATTGACAAGCGATGATGGCAGCAAACTACTGTCTTTCTTTTTTTTATATCACATCTAGTATATTGAACCTTAAAGTTGATAGCACTTACATTCAGGGTGGGATGGGTTTAGTGCTAGCACTGCACTGTGTGCTGCTGCATACACAATCTACACATTACACTCTAGATCCATCTGCCTCTCAAAAGTCCCACTGATGACCACATCAGACATTGGGGAAACATCTAGACACAAGTCACAATTTCCTAGAAACAAATAAATAGTAAACAAAGAGCAGAAAGTTTAGGAGAAATCGAAGATTATCACATCAAGAAGTATGGGTTGAAATGAAGCAAAGGAACTATGTATTAAACCAAGTAATAGGCAAAATGGAAAGGAAGTTGTATTAAATAATGCAATGATTCTTCTCCAGGAAAGAATAAAAGTCCCTTGGTTTGAATCATTTCACCTTGAACTAATGTAAAATATAATCTATTTGGTTATGAGCCTTTCTTTGACTGGAAAGTTAAGATGAGTAATAAAATCTTTGTATCAGTCATGTTTTAAAAGTGGGGGATGAAACAAATTTCATGGATGCACATTTTTATGAAATCCAAAGCCCCTCAGATTGAAAAGAAGAAAAAGAATCCCATAGATATGGAGGAAATAGGAAAAAAGAACTCAGAAAAGGGACAATGAAAAGGGACAAAGAAAATAATGATAAGAAAGAAATTGCAATGAAAATGAAGCAAAGAAATGTTTAGAGAGCATAGAAAAGGAAAAGAGAAAAAGAGAAAGCACTTCCTTCAGTAGCACTGAGGTGACCCACAGGAAGAGTCTATAATCTCCATCCTCTGGACCTGGAGGCTGGCTGAAATGCTAGCAATACATAAGAACACAGCTAGGGCATATGATAAACAGGCAGAATTAGTTGCATTGAAGAGTTAAGAAATACATAGTCTAAAAGTTAAAGGATGGAAAACAATTTTCCATGTTACTGGAACACAGCAAAAGGCAAAGAAGCTTTTGTTTGCAGTCATTGAAAGCTTTAATCCAAAACTGATCAAAGAGACAAAGAAGGTCACTAAACACTTATTAAGGAAAAACTCAAAGAAGTTATAACAATCATAAATACACATGCACTAAATACCAGTGCACACCACTACATAAAAAATTAACCAATATAAAAAACATAAACACTAACATTATTATAGTGGGAGAACTTAATACATCACTCTCTCAAATATACCAACTAAACAAAAATCAAAGAATTATAAGAATAAGGTCCCAGCCCAGGCGCAGCATGGGCCGGACCCTCTCCCACCTCCTTGGGCTGCCCCCACCACTCCGCCCTACCTGCCCCACCCTCCCGCC
>NW_004524892.1:541772-568881 GCF_000260255.1 Octodon degus | reverse complement strand
ATGAATAGAATGATTTGTTCTAATGGTGTTTGTGAATGGGATCACAAGTCCGCATCTTGTACAGCAATTAACCACTAAGAAGAATATATGCAGTGTAAAAAAAAAGTTTTAAATATTAAAATAAAACACAAGAGGGTCCTACTAAGTCCCCTTTTTTCATAAACCTGCTAGTGGGCTGTCCCACCATCACAGAATACATGAAGACAACAGGAAGCTTTGGGGACCTAGTGATTCCTCCCCTTGTGCAACACTGGCACAGAAACCTGGCAGATCTATGGAAGCCTATCAATCTGTCACATAATGCAAGCAAAGTGCAGGCAGGTACGAGGAACTAGTGAGCCTGCCCTGCATGCAACACCAGCACAGAAGCATGGCAGACCTACTTCTGGGCTATTCCACCATTGCATAATGCAGACAGACACCAAAGAGTTACAGAGATCTGGAGTGTCTGGTCCATGTCCCTCATGTGCTCAGGTTTACTCAGCTTCAGCCACTCCCCAGCACAAGTTGCAAGAGTGTGGGTGAGTCGTATCCTGCCACAAAACTGTTGCTTTAACCTTGTTGACCCACACTCTGACCTTCTGCAATCACTGCCGAGTCCATGTGAACACTGCAAGCTTAAAAAATGCCAAAAGGAATGAACAAAAGAAAACCTTAGACCTTTATCTCACCCAGGACAAGTCCAGGAAGCAAGGACTTGGAAGAATTTCTAAGTAACATACCTGATATTTCAGAAATTCTAGCAATGGAAACTATGAAACTTCATCAGGATATAGAAAACATCAGAACAGAAATAATCTCTCAGGTCAAAAAAAAAGAAAAGAAAAGAAAGCAAGAAAGAAAGAAAAGAAAGAAAGAAAGAAAGAAAGAAAGAAAGAAAGAAAGAAAGAAAGAAAGAAGGCAGCAATCATGAAAGAAGTGCTCAGGACAGCAAAAGAAGACATAGATCTAAAAATAGAGGAAAATTGATGGGAATATAGGAAAAAATTAGAATGATTCAAACAGATATACAGGAAATTAAGAATTCCATTTAAAGCTGGCAAAACCAGTTGAATGAACCTGAAATAAGACTTTCAGACCTTGATGACATTATGGCAGTTAGTGATACCAAAGGGAAAGAATTCTTAAATATAACAAGGAAGCAAGAAATAGCAATTCAAGTGCTCCACAATGATGTGAAAATAAACAATATGACTGGAAGACATCAATGAAACAGCAGGAGGCAAAACAAATTACATAAAGAGATTATGTGCAGAAGTAGTATCAGAAAATTTCCAAAGCATGGGAAAAAAATCTAATTTACAGGTAAATGGAGAATATAAAACTCCAATGAGACATAACCAAAGAAAAAAATCTATAACATGACACATAATAATAGAGATCTCAGAGCCTTTTGGCTGTTGATGCTCGCAGCTAAAGCTTGGGCTTGTGATGGGGAAGACGTCGCAGGTAGTACTTGGCTGCAGGCCCCTCCTGCAGCTCTCTCTGCCATGTCCCCCCAGTTGCATGCTTAGCCTGGACCCTGAGCTGGACACCAAACCCAACCCGACACCATAGTGGCTGTCCCCATCCAGTCTGACCCAGCACCAGCACCAGCTGCGGTGGTGAGAGTGCTTGTAGTCACAGATGTAGCATCCTCTGATGACTGTGCTTCTGAAGATGAGCAGAAGAGGTTGTGGAGATACCCAGAGTTGTTCAGAATGCTCCAAAACCAGTCATGACCACCAGACCCATGGCCATAAAAGCTACAGACAAGATGAGTACAAAAAGAAAGAGCTACTCTATCGAGTACAAGAAGGGTATTTTGGAGGACTCGAGGGGCAAGAATTTATGGCTTTCTGCAAGGAGAAGAAGTTGGATGTCTGCATGGTCCAGACGGGGTGCACTGAGTATGAGATCTTGAATCAGCAGGTGGACAAGGGCAACGAGAAGAAGCGGAAGTGTGATTCCGGTCAACAGGCCTTGTTCCTGGATATGGAAGATATCATCTGTGAATGGATCGCTGACTGGGGTGCCAAGGCTCTGGTTGTGCTCAGAGCTGAGACTCAGGCATTTGCCCTGGTTATGGCTTCACAGTTAGAAATATCCAACCATGATTTCAAGGCTTTCTAGCACTGGCTAGATGGCTTCCTTCAGTGGTACCATTTGCTGTGTCTCTAGATAGGCATATATTCAAGCCAGAAGATTCTGTGGTTACTGAAGCACTTGCATTTGAGGCCCTTTGGCTGGCCTGGACTTCCAGAAATACTGACTGTCATGACTACTGTGGATGAAGCTATGGGGCTCATGGGTGAAAGACCTCAAAGGACAGTAGATCTTAGGGGTGCCTCACCAGTCTATGTTTCCCCACTGGGGATGGAAGCACAGGTATTATGCATGTTTCAGCAATTCATGTGGACAGGAAGAAATCGTCACTCAGGTCACAAACATTTTTGGGGCATCTGCTCATGGAAGCCAAAGGCCACTGCAGCAAGAAGCTGTGAGAATGTGGCCCAGTTGAATGCTGGTACTTGTTTAGCCAGGTGACCAAAAATGTCCAAAAGTCCAGGATTCAGCTATCACTCATAGCACTAAAGACAGAAGAACTTGCTAGGAGAGAACAGATCTCATAGTAGTTCCTGCAGGAATGACAACCTAGGGTCGGGGAGATGGCCCACTTGAATAAGGGCTTCCTTCGCAAGTGCAAGAGCCTGAGTTCAATCCTCGGTTCTGTTAAAAAAAAAAAAAAGGAATGACAACCTAACTCTGTGTGCATGGAGATTGATGACAATGGTGAAGACATCATGGAGAGAAATCACTTTGGAGATGTGGGAAGCCCATCCCTTAGGATGTTGTGATGTGGGCGAAGAGTCCATGGGGTAAAATACTGGCCATGCTGTGAGCAGCCTGTATGCACGAGGAGACACTTAAGGAGAACTGCTGCAGGGCAGGAGAGGTTTGGACAAAGGTTCTGCAGGAAATGGAGTCCTGGAAGTTCAGGGCAGAAATCAGGGGTTGGAGATTTACTCTGATGTGTTCTAGAAGATGATGTGACTTTGTTTGAATAAATGTAAATTTATGTGCATGAATAAAAAAAAATAGAGATCTCAGAAATTCAGCAAGAGGACAAAACATTAAAAGCTGTTAGAGAAAAGAAACAGATCACCTATAATGGAAAAGCAATCATAATCATGGCAGATTTCTCAACACAAACCATCTAATCAAAAAAAACTTGGAGTGAAATATTTCCAGTCCTGAAAGAAAGCAACTTACAACTCAGATTAATATACCCTACAAAAATACATATGAAAATTAAAGGAGAAATGAGATACTTTCCTGACAAAGAACAACTAAAAAAATTCATAAGCACCAAACCAATAGTACAAACAGTACTGAAAGATAATCTAAGAAGACATAAAAATGAGCACAACTTTAAGAACAACAGAAAGGAATCACCAAGCAGAGCAAGCAACTAAACAGAGATGAAAAATAGGGAAGCTACAACAGGAAATCAGCATGGCAAAGATAAGGCAATAAATAGCAAGTATAACTATTAATGTAAATGGCCTCAATTCAAGAATCAAAGAAGCAGACTGACAGAGTGGATCAAGCAACAATACCCAGTATTATGCTGTACACAAGATATACATTTAACTCAAAAGGACATTCACAGACTAAAAGTCAAAGGATGGAAAACAATATTCCATGCAACAAGAACCCAGATACAAACAGGGGTAGTTATTCTCATGGCTGATATCATCAATTTTAAACCAAAAATGTTAAGAGATAAAGAAAGTCACTACAGACTTGTTAGGGGAAAACTGCAAAAGAAAGTGACAATAAGCATAAGTATATTTGAACTCAATAGAGGAGCACCCATATACATAAGACAAAATTTAACAGACATGGAAACCCAATAAGCAATCATAAAATAGCAATGGAAGTCACACACCTGATATTGAGCCTGCCCTGCATGCACCACAAACACAGAAGCATGGCAGACATGCTTTTTTCTTTGTATTTTGTACAGTATCTACACAGCTTGGACTCAGTGATACTCAGGTTTTCAGCCTCCCTATTGTTGGGATTACAGTCATAAGCCATCTTGCCCCATCTACATAAATAAGGCAGTAAATACACTGCTGGCTATGCTCTGCTGGCTCAACATGCCCAGGGGTGGAGTCGGTGCAGAATGTGGTACCTGGTATCAAACTCTGGTCACTGTGCTTACATAAACAGGTGCTTAGTCCGCTGAGCTATCTCACTAGGCAATTTAATACCCAACTATTACAAAGAGATAGATCAACTAGGCAAAAACTCAGGAAAGAAATAATAGAACCAAACCAAACTTGTGAAGAAATTGGCTTAGTAGACTTTTACATAATCTACTGAGCAGCATCAGAATGTACATTCTTCTCAGCTGCACACTGGAAGAGAAATTAGGGAAACCATGCTGTTATGGGCTGTGTCTTGATTTCCCCCAAAAGACTCATGTAGTTATGGGGTGACTTCCTGAGTTTGTGATTAATTCTTGATCCAATGCTGGGATTTTGGGTGTGAGTCCCCTGGGGCAGATACTCTGCATTACAATGTAAGGAGGAGAGAAAGGCTAGCTAAAGGAAGCTGCAATAAAGCTGTGGAATGCAAATACAGAGCTGAGAGGATCTCCTTTGCAAAGAGGGAACAAGAGAGTAGAAAAGGTGGCCTGAAGAAATTACATGAGGTGGCAGGTCTTCACCCTTTGCAGCCTCAGAATTGTAAGGGTAAGGGATTTTCCTTGAGGGGAAAACCACAAAACCTAATGTTCCAGAATGGTGGCTGCAGCCAGGCCATGTTCCAGAAAGGTGACGGCATAGAGAATTTATTCCACAGAATCAAGTCAAAGTGTTCAGCAATCCAGGCACTCATCCTCTACAGCCAAGAAAACAGGAAGCCTGGCTACTGATCCAGCTGGTGGGAAAACTTGGCATCTTCCATGTGGCACTGGTTTTAGGCACTTGAAGAATGCAGGAGTTCTGAGGAGGTTAAGAAGGCTTTCACCTAGATTTCCAAGCAATGGGTCCCTGCCAGTGCTGTGTGTAAAACGGTGAGTGAGAAACCCATTTAGTGGAAACCAAAAAGTTTGGAAAAGCCAGAAATGTGGATTGTCTAAGAGAAGCTGCAAGAGGGGAACAAAGCAGGCCTGAGAAAGCCATGGTAGCTACCACCAAAAATACTGTAGGGGTGGAGCCATATAAGGCTTTTGGAGCTTACAACTCCAGACATATTGCTTTGAATGTTCCACATGGAACTATAAGACTTAATGCTTGCCATGCTGGATTGTGGAGTTGAGTTGGTCCCAATGCCTTGTATTTCCCTGTTTGTACCTTTTGGAATGGTAATATTTATCTTGTGCCATTGATTATTGGAAGTGTTTAACTTTTCATTTGTACAGGAGCTCATAGCAAGGAGTTTGCTTTTGATCTTGGAGGAGACTTGGGACTTGGACTTTTCAGCAATGTTGAATATGTTAGGACTTTGCCATCTTTTAGAGTTGGACTAAAATGTCTTTTGCATAAAGGGTTGTGCATGAGTCTCTGGGGGGCCAGGGGCAAAATGCTATGGTTTGTATCTAATTGTTACCCCAAACCCTAATGCAATCATGAGGTGGCTTCCAGATTTTGTGTTTAATTCTCCATCCAATGCTGGGATTATGGGTGTAAGTTCTCTGGGGCAGATACTCTGTGCTACAATGTAAGGAGGGGAGGGAGAATAGCTTCTTTCCTGAGTTGCTGCCATTCCCTTTGTGCTCTGCTCTTTGCTGCTGCCATAAGTGGTAGCTCTCTGCTATGTGACAGTTTGCCTTGGAGTGAGCTGAGTATGGACTGAAACCTTCAGTAACAGTAATCTAAATAAACTTTTCCTTTTTTTAATTTTGGGTGTTGCCCCAGCAATGAGAGAAGAGTAACTGAGACACATGCCCTTCACAATAAGAGAAGTACTTAGGAATAAAACTCATGAAAGAAGCAAATGATTTATACAGTGAAAATCACAGTGCTCTGAGAAGACTTTGAACAGGATTTCAGAAAATGGAATGCATGTTGCTTGCTCCTGGATAGCAAGAACTAACATTGTGAAAATGGCCATACTCCTAAAATTTATATAAAGATTTAATGAAATCCTGATTAAAATACCATTAGGATACCTCACAGATGTAGAGAAAACATGCCTGAAATTCATCTGTACTCATAAGAGACCTAGAATAGCAAAAACAATCCTGGGCAACAAAGGCAATTCAGGAAGCATCACAATCTCTGACTTGAAATTATACTACAAAGCTACTGTGATAAGATCAGCATGATATTGGGAAAAAAGATTTGAGGATCAATGGAACAGATTAGAAGGTGCAGACACAACTACAAACACAAACAACTTGCCTTTCCTAAAGGGGCCAAATATATTTCCTATACAAAAAATAGCCAATTTAATAAATGGCACTGGAAAAACTGGCTTTCCACATGCCAAAAGCTAAAATTATACCCATGTCTAATACCATGTAATAATCTTCAGATAAAATGGATCAAAGATTTAAATATTGAGCCATAAACAATAAATATTCTCAAGGATACAGGAAGTGGGAATCTTAAAGACACTGGGGTAAGTAAAGAATTCATGAACAAAAATCAAACTTCATGAGAAATACTTCAAAGCTTCAACAACTGGAATCTCATTTCCTTGAAAAGTTTCTGCACATTAAAAGGAATCACCAACAAAGTGAAAAATGTTGAACTGCACAAAAAATTATAGTCAACTGTCCCTCTAACATAGTCATTTTATCTATAACATAAAGAATTTTAGAAATCAGGCTCCTTGCTCTGGGGAGATAGCTCAGTGGCAAAAGCAACTGCCTGCAAGCACAAGGCCACGACTAGAATCCCCAGTAGTGCATGCCATGACAGCTCCAGAACCGGGTGTGTTGGTGCATATCTGTAATCCCAGCACTTGGGAGGCTGATTCAGGAGGATCAATATGAATCCAAATTATGCACTGTGACTCTGTATCAAAAAAAAAAATCAGGCCTCAAAAATTCAGAGACCCAATCAAAAATGGGCATCTGAGATGCATATATACTTCTCTGATATAGAAATACAAATGGCAAATATGACAAAATATTCAACATCATTGGTCATTCAAGAAATTCAAATTAAAATGACACTGAGATTCCATCTCTCTCCAGAAAGAATGGCTAACTTCAAAAAGACAACCAATAACAAATGCTGTAGGGACTATGGATAAAAAGGAATCCTTCTCCATTGCTGGTGGAAATGAAAACCATTACAGCTGCTAAGGAAATCAGTGTAGAGATTCCTCAAAGACCTGGAATTGGAGATGCCATTCAATTCAGCTATTACCCTCCTGGGTATTTTTCCACAACTCAAAACTTCATACAAGAATGATATATGTGTACCCATATTTATGGTAGTATAATTTGTCATAGCTAAATCTTGAAAATAGACCAAATACCCAACATCTAAGGAATGCATAAAGAAGATGTGGTATTTTTACACAATAAAGTATTATTCAGATATCAAAAATGATAAATTTGAGGCATTTTTTGGTAAATGGATATACCTAGAGACCATACTCAAGTGAAATAAATCAAACTCGCATGTGCAAACATCATATTGTTTTGCTAGTGTAAGAACCTGAAAGAGCAAATAAAATTTGAAAGGTGCAATAACACTATGATAAAGGAATGAATCTGTTCAAAGTGAAAGAAATGCTCTGATGAAGAGTATGTCATGAGATGGATGGGGGAGATATTTTTAGATGTATATGCCAGTCGGGTTGAATAACTATCCTGCTGATTTCTGCTGGTCTATGGAAAGGTGCAGTTAATTCTTAATTTGTTCTTTTCTTTTAATTTCTTAAAAAATTATTCAAATTTTACATAGATATATCTGGTAATTTAAACAAATGATTTCAAGACAAGACAACACTATGAAATACAACAAAAATTGTTGAATTCAAGTTATTTTGTTTAGTGAAATTCTATATTACTTATAATATCTTTTATTGGCATTATTTTGTATGCTCTTTAAAGAATAAAACTATAAAATAGAACAATACATTTACTGGAAGAGGAATTAGGTAGAAATCTAAGGTGGCAGAGACTTCATAAACAAAACCTGGACCACATGGAAAATACTACAAATATTCAACAAATGGGACCTAACCTTATTAAAAAGCTTTTACACAGCAAAAGAAGTCATGAACAGAGTAAAAAGACAACCCACAGAGTGGCAAATATTAAAATTCAGTTCTCCTTCAGACAAACGATTCACATCTAAAACACTTTAAAAATCAAAAAGAATTAGGCCCCCAAAATTCAAGGACACAATCCAAAAATGGACATGTGCAGTGAATACATACTTCTCGACTTAAGAAATACCAATGGTAAAGGCTGGCCTGATAGCTCAGTGGACTAAAGTGCCTGCTTAGTCAGAGTGCAGTGGCAGGGTTCGATCCCTGGCCTGTTGTGTGAACCCCTCCCACAGAATATGCTGAGATAGCTATTGAGACTGGGTGTGGTGGCTCATGCCTGTAATGTCAGCACTTGGGAAGCTAAACATAGGAGAATCACTATGAGTCCAATCTACATAGTAAGACTGTGTAGACTCTGTAGACCCTGTCCTAAATACAGAAAAAAATAATAAATAAAAATTTAAAAATAGAAATACCAATGACAGATAAATATATTAAAAATGTTCAACATCATTGTTCATTCAAAAGATGCAAATTAAGGCCAGAAAGATAGCTCAGAAGACTAAGTGCCTGCTTAGGGAAGCACAGGGACCAGGGTTTTATCCCCGGTCCCATGTGCCAGGCTGGCCCCACTGCCAGGGCATGCTGAGCTGCGACTAAGTCTGGGCATAGTGGTGGTGCATGCCTGTAAACTCAGCTGGGGAGGCTGAAAACAGGAGGAACACTAGGAGTACAAGCTGTGTAGTGACACCCTGTACCAAATACATAAATGAAAAGAAGAAGAAGAAGAAGAAGAAGAAGAAGAAGAAGAAGAAGAAGAAGAAGAAGAAGAAGAAGAAGAAGAAGAAGAAAGAAAACCAGTGCTCAGATTTCATCTCACCCCAGAAAGAATAGCTATCATCAAGAAATTACCCAATAGTAAATGCTTTATGTGCTGTGGAGACAAAGAAACTCTTCTCTACTTTTGATGGGCATATAGACTGGCGTGCTTACTGTGGAAATCATTGTGGAGATTCCTCTGATACCTACAATTAGAAGTCCCATTCAATGCAGTTATTCCCCTTCCTTCTCTTGGGAAGAATTAAAAACATCATGCCACAGCGATGTATGTTTATAATAGCACAATTTGTAGTAGCTAAATCTTGGAAACAACCCAAATGCCAATCAACTGAAGAATGGATTGAAACGATGTGGTTTTTTGTATATAGTGGAGCATTACTGAGCCATATAGATGACTAAATTTGAGACTATATGCAAATGAATAGAACGCATGACAATACTCTGAAATGAAATAAATCAGACTCACACGTGTGAATATTATATTGTCTCCTTAGTGTAAGAAATAGAGTAAATAAGATCCATTATGTATAATAGATATTGTGAAATGGGAAAAACTGTTCAAAAGGAAAGACAAACTGGGGTGTGGGAAACAGGAAAGGAGGGAAGGGCAAAGGAAGGATATATATGTATTATATATATATATGATAGTTAAGATGGTTACAAGTAGTTTTGTTTGGATAATATTTATTGCCTATATCTGGTACTCTGAATAACTCTTATTAAGAGAACAATGCACAAATTATTATTTATTGTTACTGTCCTGTTTTCTGGTTTTGTGACACTGTTTTTTTTTCTCTTTAAAATAAAAGGAAGGGAAATTAGAGAGAAAGTATGGTTTTAACCAAGGCTACCAATGTGTCTCTCCAAACAGTGGTGTCCCTTGTTAATTAATAATACATGCTCCTATAACATAGTTCACATGAACTAGAACTTGGCTTCAGAAAACAATTGATTCCTAGCAGCTGATAAATAAACAAGCTCAAGCCCAGAGACCATCAGGCAGAGATATGTTTCTTTCTTCCCCAGTGAAAGAAATGTAATTATCTTCTCCTGCTCTCTAAAAGATAAACAATGCTTGTTTCCTAGAAACAGCTGGGAGTACAGGGAAAAATATTGACTTTTCTGGCCATCCTCAGAGTGCATTCCAAGGATGCAATTTCCTTTCCCATCATATTGATTCTTTAGCCAACTCATTTGTGGAGCTCCCCACACACAAACTTGTGCCAAAAAATAGAAAACTGTACACGTTCAAAGTTCCCAGTATCAGGACAATCCTCTTGATCCTGTGATAACTTTACTCATTCACTCTTGAACAAAAATTACTAATTTCTAGAAGTTTTATTTTAGAAACTACTTGGAAAATCTGCATAAATTGCTGTACTATCTGTTTCATCTCAGTGTTCCTATGTTCTATTATTTGCTCTGCTATACCCAATCTTCTTTTCTGAATTTCATATGTAGTTCCTGCTTTTCCCTACTGAACTGTCCTACAAACAGTCACTCATAGCCTTGAACTATCTCTTTCCATTTTCTCTTTGGATATGTCCACTAAGAATAGATTATTTTAAATGTGATAATTGTTATGGTTATCAATTATTATTCTGAGGGCCTAGAGAGAATCCCTCAACTATCTCTTTTTGTTTTCTAGCTTGAGGAAACTGTCTTTCTGTTAACTCAATCAGAGAACAAATTTCACTCAGACAAATGAATGCGATAATATTGACAATAATAATCCTGTATATCTTGTGGCACTTTTCAAGTTTTCAAACAGTTTTATATTCATTGCCATAAATTAAATCCAATAGCTTTGTGATATGTGATAGGAATATTTAACTTCACACTTTAGAGAAACAGATAAAAATGTGCAAACTGAAGAAATATAGGTCAGTACTCATGATATTCAGGATTGAATCCTGAGCTTTGATCATGTTACACAGGCACTATATCCAAATTTACATCCCCAACTCAAACTATTGAGTTTGACAAACAATGACAAATGTGAGCTTTTTGGAGACAAGGTCTGCTACTAAATTTCTGAAGCTGATCTCATAATTTCAATCCTCCTGTGTTAGCTTCCCTGAGTGCTGTGATTGTAGACTTGCACCATTGGGACTGGCTGGAGTTCTTAGAGATTTATCATGGCAATAATGTATTTGTTAATTATCAAGCATTATTTTTCTTATAGGAATTTCAGATCTTATGAATAAAATATTATTTCACTAACTTAATCTCTAACATGGAATTATTGACTCTCAAGGTTTAAAAGGTACTTAAAGATAATTGAATATAGTTTCTCACCAGAAATATAATCCTTTATACATTATTTTCATTAAATAATAATTTGGAACTGTCTCATTGATATTTGTTTCTCAAAAAATTATTAAAAAATAATAATTTGGACTTTCCTTAAAAATTTTCAATAATTAGAACTCACTTCTTGAGGCATCTAAAATATAAGAGCATATTTTCATTAACTTTAAATCTGTCCCTTTAATTTGGTTACCAATCTACTATATTTGATTCAGGTTGAAACTACTCGACTTTCCCACAGGAGTTTTTCAGACAGATAAAAGCAGGAACAAAGACCTTTATGGAGGTCTAATTATTGTAACTTATCCCCAGTGCCTCTTGTTTTTCCTTAGGAGACAAAGTTCAGGTTATCAAGCTGATCATATACCTGCAACCTTTGAAGTATCTCCACTTCAATCCTATAACATAAAAGTCAGCCAAGAAACCACACTCCTGTGTTACTATGCCAGGTTAGATGGAGAGTGAGTCTATGGCAACCTTTTCCTTTAAGTATGAATTATTCTCTGTGCTGGCAAGTCACAGGCTGCCTCACATCTGGTTCTGACAAGCAGAATCACTTTAGGAATTATGCATTTAATTAGAAAAAATTTGAGCCAATTGGGAAGGTCACATTTTATGCATTGTATGAATTACTCTGCTAAAACTAGTATCACTCTGAGAAAGACAGATCTAATTATTATTAATATTTCATGAGTTACAGAATGTTTGATCTGGAAGGGGCCTAGGAAATTGAGAGGCCAGGGAGGTGAATTTTTCTGCTCAAAGTCACAAAGACAGTTAGTGGAAAATCATGGTGTAAGAGTCAAATTTTCTGTAGTCCAGGACATATCCCCTTAGGGCCTCAAAGAGGTCAGCCTCAGGTGACTGATATAAGGCCCTTTTGTATAAGGGCATACCTGCTCCATGGAAACACAGATTTCTAAAGTTGTCTGCTCATTTTCTCCTCAATCCATATAATTCTCATACTTTGCAAACTACTTTCTGAAGCTGACCTCATAATTTCAATGCTTGGTAACAAAATTACAGGGACAGATTTTCAAGGACCCAAAACTTGGGAGAATGTCAGGGACATAAAGGATCACAGGAAATCATAAGCCTGTGACATAAATTCTTCTACCAGACAATTAACTCAGAAGAACACATGGTACTTGATTGGCTCCATGGTCTATAATCTAATGTCAGGAATCAAATCTGTTTGGGGAGAAACTTAAACCACACACTAGAACATGATATGTGTATTCCAGTCCCTGAACTCTGAAGATAAACACAGAACTATATGAAAATATTGTTTCCTTGACACAGTCTCTGAGAACTTTAGGTATCTCTACTTATCTTTCAAACTGCGATAGGTGGCAAAAGCCCAGATGAGCATATGTCCAACACATAACAAATATTTCATTAATAATCTTTAATATATTTCATGTACTTTTTGCAAAGGAACATTTTTGAGTTGGAAGAAATAAGTATACTAGTTAGAGAAGGTGGCTCTTCTGAGTAACGATGGTAGAACGAAGAGACACTTCTAATTTCACTATATCTTCTAATATTATGAAAAGTAAAACAAATAGACATTTCTTTTTCAATATTTTTTGGTACAGGGTCTCACTAGGCAACTTGGACTTATAGTCATCATCCTGTTTTTAGCCTCTCCAGAGCTGGTATTACAGGCACGTGCCACTACACCTAGACTCAGTTGCTTGCTCAGCGAAGGGCAGGGCTGGTGCAGAGTGTATGCTGGGTATTGAACCCCGGCCTCTTTACTTCCTTAAGCATGTACTTAGTCCTCTAAGCTGTCTCACCAGACCAGGAATTTCTTTTTGAGTCAGAGATTCAGTTTGTAGTCCACGCCATCTTTAAGCTTACTATGTACACAATCTGGTCTTAAAATTGTTATTCCCATCTCACAGCCTACTGAGCACAAACATTTCAGGCCTATGCTACAATATTGGGTGCAATGGGATAATTTTGAAGACAATAAACTACACGGAAGGTTCAGTAGAAAAGAAGATAGAAACAATTAATATTAGCACTCAGGATGCAGACATTAGCAAGCAAAGTAACATGCTTAAGAAAACATAATACATATCTACTGGAAATGGAAGAGAACTCAAAACTAACGAATATTATATTGTGCGTAATTACGGCCAAAAATATATAAATATATAAGTGAATTTTATTTTATTTTATTTTTTGCTTTAAACAATTTATTTAACTGAAATGGACTTAAGTTTGTTTCTGAAGAGACTTCCATTTATTTTGATACATCTTTTCCCCCATGACGATTTACAGGATCTTCAAGCCAATATAAATACTTTATAAATATTTGAATTTTTGAGTTTGCACCTGCACAATACCTCAGCAGTATCTTTCAGCAAGAAAATACTGAAGAGTGAAGGCTAGACACAATTACTGGGTACAGTGAAAATCTGCTGCAAGTATTTCTGAGGTAAGAAGGCACCACATACCTGTTCAACTAAGAAAACCACCCTTACAACACAGGATGAATTTATTTTTACATAGGACCTAGAACACTTAAGCTGCCAATTAGGTACTGAACAGCAGAGCAACATCCCCAGTTTATGCCATGAATTCATAGGGAATGTGTTCCAACAACTCGGGTTCCTTTCCATTGGTCCTCACAAAGTGTGCATCTCTGAGAGGGGCAGGCTGGCTTTCCAGCTGAACCCAGGTACCTTTCTCTTTGGCTTCCTTCTTTTTCTGATCATTTTCTTTGACACGTTTCAGGAAGCTATCTCGACTTTTTGAGTGTTTAATATGCTCAATACAAGCATTAATCCTATTGGCCAGTATCTTGCCCTTAACTTGCTTGTTTACAACAATGCCAACAGCATGCTGGGTAACGTTGTAGACTCTTCCCATTTTGCCATGGTAACATTTGTGAGGCATTCCTTTTTGCACAGTACCCATTCCCTTGATGTCTACAATATCACCCTTTTTGTAGATTCCCATGTATGTAGCCAAAGGAACAACCCCATGTTTTCTAAAAGGCCTGGAAAACATATACCGGGTTCCCTTCCTCTTGCCCTTTGTGTTAGTCATTTTGGCAAATTACTGGAAGATGGCAGTTCCCATAAATGAATTTTAGAACATGGTGTAACTTTAAATTTCTTGGACGAAATTGAGGTATATTGCTAATACAACATGCTTCAAAGCATGCAGAATTTATTTGTGAATACAGTAAGTTCTGGTCTTTTATTATTTGGTAGTTTACTTAGCACAGTGTCAATTTCACTGTGTTATTTGGTTACCAAGAATATTTATCTACTTGAGTTAGATTTGCTAATTTGCTAATTATTATAGGAATATGTCTAAATCTGTCCATTTAAGGATGTTGGCAGACTCTAAGAATCCTGCAAGACTCTGTCTGCTTCATTACTGGGAGCTTCAAAAATGCCAAAATGCAGGAAGGAGCAAAAGGCAATTTCAGTCTTCTAGCCCTCTCAGACAGAACAATTCCAGGAGAGAAAGACAAACAACAACTTGGAAATCACACAACAGAAATCTCTGAAATTATAGCAATCAATGTAAAGAAACAAGTCCATTAGGGTATAGAAGAAATAATGACAGAAAGAATTTCTCACTTCCAAAAAGAAATGAAGACAATTGTAAAAGAGTTGCTCAGCATAGCTAAAGAAGGCATAGATAAAAAAAAGAAGATAATTTAAAAAATGATGAAAACATTGAATGAACAATACCGGAAAGAAACAGAATACATGAAACAGATTTGAAGATATTCAGGCAATTAAGAACTCCATTGAAAGCTGTCAACACTGCTTGAATGAAACTGAAGATATACTTCGAGACTTTGAAGACAGTGCTCCAACTAATGAATGTGAAGGGAAAGATCTCTTAAAAGTGACAGAGAACAGGAAAAAAGAATTCAGCAGCTACAAGACAATACAAAGAAAAATAATATAAGAATAATAGGCGTCAATGATGCAGTGCGAGACAGCAAAAATAACATAAAAAGATAATTTTCAGAAGTACTAGCACAAAATTTTCCAAACATGAGAAAAGTACGTGACATAGAGATAAGCAAAGATATAGAACACCATACATTCATAATCAAAATAAATATACACGTAAATAGGTAATAATTAAGATCTCAGAAATTCAGCATCATGGTAGAATATTAAAAGGTAGTAGAGAGAAGAAAATATCACCAACAATGGAAAGCTCTTCAGAATTATGGAAGATTTCTCAACACAAACCACTGAATCAAGAAGAGGTTGGAGTGAAGTATTTCAAGTCCTGAAAGAAAATAATTTCCTACCCAGCTTGATAAACCCCTCAAAATTATAAACTCAATGGGAGGATAAGATACTTCCATGACATTCAATATTGTAGACGAATGAAATTATCAAAATAATCCAATAGAGTCCAGTAGTACAAAATAGTAGTGGGCTATCCGAAGAACTGGTTATGTCAGAAGTTGTTGACTCGAGCCTTTTAAAGCTCAGCATATTAATATGGCTTTACTTTTTACATCTTGTGTTTATACCTTTCTGCTGGATGGTTAAGAACAAGATGAAGCAAGACCTATATAACAAAAAATGTAACTTTTGTATCTGACAAGGTCAGTGAAATCCCCTCAGGATTTATCCTGGAACCCTGTACCTCAGTTTATAGATGTTTTGTCAGTGTGAGCCATCTGGATGAGTCATGGCTATTGCTTGACCAATTTGCTCTCTGTGAAAGCCTGAGAGAATGTTTTCTCTCTAGGTGTCTCGCTTTATGCACACTCTATATCATCGTTCACTTTCCTCTGTGGCCCCGTAATCTCCTTGAACAGAAAATTGGGTACACCACTGAATTATAGGCTCTTACAGTACAGCTTCTCTTATGTCCTGAGTCCTCACTGACCTTGAAGGGTTAGGGTCAAAATGTTGGCTATCCTTGTAGCCCTTCTTTTTCTCTAATTTTTTGGTCTGCAAACTTAAGTTGTTAACCCTCGAGAAGAGAAGCTTAATGATACCCAGCTCTGGCAAAACCAAAGAAAAAAGGGGACATGAATGAAGGATTATTTTAAAAGATACTTTCAGGACAGAAAACAAGTAAAGAAATTAATCACCACCAAAAAAACCTTACAAAGAGTACTGACAGGTATTCTAGAAGGAGAGATAAGTGATCACAGCTTTAAGAACAACAGAGGAACCATCAACCAAAGCATGTAATTACAAAGAGGGAAAAATTATGGAACCTGTGGCAAGAAAATAACATGACAAAGATAAGCCAATACGTATCAGTTATGATAATTAATGTAAATAGCCTCAATTCACCAATCAAAAGAAACGGACTGACAGAGTAGATTTAGAAACAAAATCTAACCATATGCTGCATCATGGCCCTGTCCCTGCAGCACGCTGAGACCGTGACAGAGACTGGGCATGGTGTTGTATGCATATAAAACCAGCAATTGGGAGGTTGAAAACAGCAAAATCATCATGAAGTCCCATCTATGTACTGAGATCCTGTAGATACTGTACTAACTAAATACAAAAAAACTGTGCTGCATACCAAAAACACATTTAACTCAAAAGGAAATTTACAGACTAAAAGTCAAATGATAGATAAAAATTCTCCATACCAGAGGATATCAGAAAACATGAGGGTTAGCTAACCTGGTTTCTAAAAATATTCACTTCAAACCAAAATTCATTCAAAGATATAATAAAGGTAAATACATGCTTTTTAAGGGAAAGCTGCAAGATGAAGTAATAACAATATATATATATATATATATATATATATATATATAATTTAGGCACACCCTCCTACATAAGAAATTTTAACACACCTGAAATATCAAATGAGGAACAATACAGTAGTAATGGAGTACTTTAACACACCACTGTCATAAAGAGGAAGATAAGCTAGACCAAAAAAATCAGCAAAGAAATGACAACTGAACCAAACTTGTGAAGAAATCAACTTGGTAGAAATTTTCAGAGAGTTTCACCAAGCCACAATAGAATACATATTTATCTCAGGAGCACATGGGACATTCCCCAAAATAGACTATATAACAGCAAACAGAAGACTGCTAAGTAAATACAAAGAAATTGAAACTATCGCGTACATATTATCTGACCACAGTGCAAAAAAACTAGAAATTCTTGAATGAAATCACAAAACATCATAACCACATGGAAATTAAATACCAATGTCCTAAACAACCAGTGAGTCACAGATGAAATTAAAGAACAAATTAAAAAACGTTTACAATCAAAGAAAAACGCATATACAATCTAACAAAACTTGTGGCATGAAATTAAATCTGATTTAAAAGGAAATTTTACCTTGATAAATTTGCATGTTAGAAAAGCACAATTAAAAATTTTTCCATATTATTGACAAAAAATACCAATGACACAGTATCAAACCAAATTGGTAGGACAGTTTCAATAATTAACACACTGCATACATTCTTGCAAGTGGATAATTGCTGTACAAGATGCGGACATAATATACTATTTGAAAACATTATTAGAACAAATTCCTTTATTCATTAAGAGAATACAACTATATATGTATCCTAATCATTGTGAATACACAGATAAAAAATGGGCATTAATTTATATACCCTTTTTTTGTTAAGTTCCGTTATTTGATTATTATACGTGTGTTAACTCGGTAAAATATTCTAAAAGAGTGCAGTAGTTCATAATAATGTTGGGTCTTCCACTTGACTCTCAATGTAAAAACTGTACACCTAAGTCCCCTATTCGCAAAATAACTGCATGGTTTCACTTTTCATACTTCATTTTTATACTTTTCTGCTGGATGATAAAGACCAAGGTAAAGCAGGACTTATGCAACAAGAGTTGTAGCTTTTGGGTATGATAAGGTCAGTGAAATCTCCTCAAGACTTATCCTGAGATCCTGTACCTCAGATTGTAGAACATTAGTCAGTTTCAGCATGAGTCACGGCCATTACTTGGCCAATGTGCTCTCTATGAAGGCCTGAAAGAATGTTTTCTCACAATGTGACTCTTCTTAGGCACACTCTACATCATCGATCACTTTCCTCTTTGGCCCCATAATCTCCTTGATCAGAAAATTTGGGACACTACTGAGTTACATGACATTACAGTACAAGTTCTCACATGGCCTAAGTTTTTTTTCTAATAATTTTATAGAGAAACAAATAGCAATGAAACAGTTTCAAACCAAATTGGTAGGAAAGTTTCAATAATTAAAACATTGCATACATTCTTCCTAGTGGTTAATTGTTGTACAAGATGCGGACATGATATCCTATTTCCAAACACCATTAGAACAAATCACTCTATTCAATAAGAGAATGTAACTATATAACTATCCTAACCACATTGAAAACACAGATACAAAATGGACATTCATCTGTTACCCTTTTTTTGTTAACTTCTGTTATTTGAATATTATAAGTGTGTAAACTCAGCAAAATATTCTAAAAGTGTCCAGTAGCCTATAATATTATTGCATCTTCTGCTTGACTGGGAATGTCAGAAATCGTTGACCTGAGTCCTCCACAGCTCAGTATAACACTATGGTTTTACTTCTTATGTTTCACTTTTATACATTTCTGCTGGATGGTTAAGACCAAGGTAAAGCAGGACCTATGCATCAAGAATAGCTCTTGATCTGAAAAGGTCCGTGATATCCCCTCAGGATTTATCCTGGGATCCTGTACCTCAGATTGTAGAACCTTTGTCAGTGTCAGCCATGTGGATGAGAGATGGCCATTGCTTGGCCAATGTGCTCTTTGTGAAAGTCTAAGATGATGTTTTCTCTCATGTGAATCTCCTTAGGTACAGTCTACATGATCGATCACGTTCCTCTTTGGTCACATAATCTCCTTGATCAGAAAATTTGTGGCACTACCGAGTTACATGAAGTTATATACAAGTACTCACATGTCCTGAGTTTTAATTTACCTTGGAAGGCTAGGCACAAAATGTTGGCATTTCTTGTGGCCCTCCTTTTTCTCTAATTTTGATCTGCAAACTTAGGTTGTTAACCATCCAGAAGACAACCATATTGTTATTACCATACAACTTAGGCTGTTAAGCTGAACCTCACTATCTGTTTGATTATCAAACATCTTAGGCATAACATGGAATAGGTATTTTTAATCAAGAATTGATATGTTGAAATTTAAGTCCCTAAAGAATATGAATAAAAATATTTACAAATTAGAATATATTTTTAAAAACAGGCATAAAGAATTATATAATTCTTATGTTTACACATAAGTCCAGAAATCTGAAGGGCCAGGGAGAAGGCTCAGTAGAATAAGCGCCAAAAACGTGAACATATACAACCATGAAGCAGGACAGTCCCACAACATTTCTTTCCTGTCTCTTACCTTCATTCAACACCCCCTTCTTTTTGAACAATGATCTACCCGAGAGACAGCACAGCAGCAACTGGCATGTCATGAACAGCACCCCGTACTCAGAAGACCAGAATGACAGTAACTCCAAGCATGAAAATACAGTTACAGATTGCCATCTTCAGTGCAGTTGCTTAGTTCACAGGTATCAGTATATATAAATAGTCAAGAAGAGAATCTTTCCATTTAACTGCTAAATTCGAAAATCTTTTGGGCATTCTGAGGATCATTGCCTTGCCCATCATCTACATATAACTGTATGGCTTGTCACTGTCATGTTTCCTAGTTCTTCACCTTGCCCCCTCTTAATTAGTTAGTCCTCAAGTTCCTGCTTTGCTTTTACTTGAATTATATCTTTCTATTTGTATTTCTTCTTTTGAGTTCTTATACTAGGGAAACTATACTATATTAACTCATATGTGTCTGGTTAATTTCGATTTTGGGAATATCTTCAAGTGGCATCCACTTCAGTATAAAAACTTTGAGTTTATAATTCTTCATAATTGAGTATTACTCCATTGTGTAAAAATACCACATATTCTTTTTTCCATAATTTTATTCATAAACAAGTAGCGATGAGACAGTTTCAAATTAAATTGGTAGGACAGTTTCAATAATTAAAACATTGCATACATTTTTCCTAGTAGTTCATTGCTGTACAAGATGCAGACATGATATCCTATTTACAAACACCATTAGAACAAACCACTCTATTCATTAGGAGAATGTAATTATATATCTATCCTAACCACTCTGAATACACAGATACAAAATGGACAATCATCTGTATAACCTTTTTTTGTTAAGTTCCGATATTTGAATATTATAAGTGTGTAAACTCAGCAAAATATTCTAAAAGAGTCCAGTAGCCCATAATAGTATTGGGACTTCCGCTTGACTGGCAATGTCAGAAATTGTTGACCTGAGTCCCCTACAGCTCAACATAAGAGCATGGTTTTACTTTTTATATTTTGTTTTTACTCTTTTCTGTTGGATGGTTAAGACCAAGGAAAAGCAGGACCCATGCAACAAGATTTGTAGCTCTTGAGTCTGATAAGGTCAGTGAAATCCCCTCAGGATTTATCCTGAGGTCCTGTACCTCAGGTTGTAGAACCTTTGTCAGTGTCAGCCATGTGGATGAGTCACAGCCATTGCTTGGCGAACATGCTCTCTATGAAAGCCTGAGAGACGGTTCTCTCTCCATGTGACTCTCATTAGGCATACTCTACATCATGGATCACTTTCCTCTTTGGAGCCATAATCTCCTTGATCAGAAAATTTCGGAAACTACTGAGTTACATGACGTTACAGTACAAGTTCTCATATGTCCTGAGTCTTAACTGACCTTTGAAGGCTAGGGCTAAAGCGTTGACTTTCCTTGCAGCCCTCGATTTTCTCTAATTTTTTTCTGCAAAACTTAGGTTGTTATCCATCCAGAAGACAAGTTTATTGTTATTACCATGTAACATAGGCTGTTAAACCTAACCTCACTCTCTGTCTGCATATCAAACATTTTAGGCATAATATGGAACAGGTATTTTTCATCAAGTATTGTTATGTTGAACTTTATTTCCCTACAGAATATGATGAAAACATTTTAAAAAATAGAATATATTTTAAAAATAGGCATAAAGAATTATATACTTCTTATGCTTACACATAAGTCCAAAAATCTCACCATATACAATCTTGGAGCAGGACAGTTCCACAATATTCCTTTTCCTCTCTCTTGCTTTCATTCACCACCCCCTGCTCCTTGAACAACCATCTACCTGAGATATATCATAGCATCAACTGAAATGTCATGACAAGCAGTCCATATTCAGATGACCAGAATGACAGGCACTCCAAGCATGAAACTGCTATTACACATTACCATCTGCAGTGCAGTACCTTAGTTCACAGGTATCAGTATATATAGTTAGTCAGGGTGAGAATCTTTCCAATTAACTGCTAGATTAAAAAATCTTCTGAAGATTCTCAAAATCATTGCCTTGCCCATATACTACATATAACACTATGACTTGACTTATTCATATTTCCTAGCTCTTCTCCTTTTCCTCTCTTGATTAGTTGGTCATTGAGATCCTGCTTTCCTTTTACTTCTATTATAACTTTCTATTTGTATTTCCTCTTTTGAGTTATTGTACTAGGGAGACTATACAATATTTACACATGTGTGTCTGGTTGATTTCACTTATGAGTATATGTTCCAGTGGTATCCACTTCAATATAAAGGCTTTGAGCTTCTCATTCTTAATACCTGAATAATACTCCATTGTGTAAAAATACCACATCTTTTTCCACCATTACTCTTGTGATGGACATCTTGGTTGTTTCCAACATTTGGTTATCACAAATTGTGCTGCTATAAACATAGGCACACCTATATCCCTACAATATGATGTTTTCAGATCCTCCAGGAAATTTCCTAGTAGAGGAATAGCTCTTTTAAGTGGGATTTCCAGTTCAAATTTTCTAAAAAGGGTCCTCACTGCTTTCCATAATGGTTGCACCAGTCTACATTCACAGTAGCAGTTGAGAAGGATTCCTTTTTCCCCACAGCCTCTCCAACATTTGTTGTTGGATGAATTCTTTATGATAGCCATTCTTTCTGGGGTGAGATGATACCTCAATGTTGTTTTAATTTGCATTTCGCAGATGGCATGTGATGTGGAGAATTTTTCATATATTTATTTGCTTCCTCAATTTCATCCTCTGAGAAGGGTGTGTTCATCTCCGATGCCGATTTCTGGATTGGGTCTTTAAATTTGGGGCCCTAGTGTCTTTTAGTTCTTTATAAATTCTGGAGAGCAGACCTTTGTCTGAGTACTTATTTGTCATGATTTTTTCCAAGTTTGTGTGTTGCCTTTTCACTTTGTTGGTAATTTCCTTTGACGTGAAAAAACAACTCAGTAAGGACAGGTCCCAGTTGTTAATTCTTTCACTTCTTTCCCGTGCGATTTGATTCCGGTCCATGAACTCTTTGCCTACCCCTATATCTTCAAGAGTTCCTACCACTTTCTCTTCCAGGAGATTTAGTATTTCTGCTTTAACGTTTAGATCTTTAATGCATTTTGACTTTAATTTAATGCATGGTGATATACCTGGGTCAAGTTTGAGCTTTCGGCATATATCGAGCCAGTTTTTCCAGCAACATTTGTTAAAGAGGCTATCTTTCTTCCAGTGAGTATGTGTGGCCCCTTTGTCAAAGATAAAGTGGCTGAGTGGGTTTGTAGTGTCTTCAACGTCTTCTAATCTATTTCAGTATTCCTCAGGCCTATTTTGTTGACAGTAGCATGCTGATTTTATCACAGTAGCCTTGTAGTATAATTTCAAGTCAGGAATTGCAATGCCTCCTGCCTTGTCTTCATTGTCCAGGAGTGCCTTTGCTATTCCAGCTGTTTTCTGGTTCCAGGTAAAATTTAGGCATGATTTCTCCATGTCTGTGAAGTATGTCAGTAGTAGTTTGATAAGTATTGCATTAAATCAGTACAGCAATTTTGGGAGTATGGCCATCTTCACAATATTGGTTCTTCCTATCCAGGAGCTTGGAATATCTTTACACTTACTGAAATCCTCTATGATCTCTTTTTTAGAGTACTGTAATTTTCCTTGAAAAGATCTTTGACTTCTATAGTTAGATTAATTCCAAGGTATTTCATTTTTCTTGGTGCTATTGTAAAAGGTATTGTTTCTATAATATCCATCTCAGTGTGTTTTTTGTCTGGGTAGAAGAGTGATATTGACTTTTGGGTATTGAATTCACCACCTGCTATGTTACTGAATTTGTGTATTAATTCTAGTAGCCTCTTGGTGGAGTTTTTTGGGTCTCCAAGTAAAGTATCATGTCATCTGCAAATAAAGATAATTTAACTTCTTCTTTGCCTATTCTTATTCCTTTTATTTCTTTCTCTTGTCTAATGGCTGAAGTTAATGATTCCAGAACTATATTGAATAGGAGTGGTGATAGAGGACATCTTTGTCTTGTACAAGATCTTAGAGTACAAGATTTCAGGTTTTCCCCATTTAGGATTATGTTAGCAGTGTGCTTTTCATAAAAGGCTTTTACTAGATTGAAGTAGAGGCCATCTATTCCAATTTTCTGTAGGACTTTGAACATGAATGAGTTGTGGGCTTTGTCACAAGCCTTTTCTGTATCAATGGAGATGTTCATGTGGTTCTTAGTTTTCGCTCTATTCATATAGTGTATTACATTTATAGATTTTCGAATATTGACCAATCCTTGCATCCCTGCAGTGAATGCTTCCTGATCATGGTTTATGATCTTCTTGATCCTTTGCTGTATTCTATTTGCTAGGATTTTATTGAGATTTTTCGCATTATGTTCGTGGGGGAGTTGGGCTTGTAGTTCTCTTTCTCAGTTGCATGTTTCCCTGGTCTTGGCATCACTGTAATACTTGCCTCCAGGAATGATTTTGGGAGGATTGCTTCCTTTTCAATTTCATGGAAGACTTTTAGGAGTTTTGGGACTACACCTTCTGTAAATTTCTTGTGGAATTCAGCCGTGAATCCATCCAGCCCTGGACTTTTCTTTGTTGATAGGTTTTTAACTGCATCTCCTATTTCATTGGCTGCTATTGCGCTATTGAGAGTAGTTATATCTTGTCGATTCAGTTTTGTAATTTGCACCCTTCTAGGAATCTGTGCATTTCTTCTGTCTTCTATTCTGTAAAAGTAAAGATTCTTAAAGTAGCTATTAATAATCTTCTGAATTTCCACTGGGTCTGTGGCAATTACACCTTTTTCATTCCTTGTTGCTTGTATTTGAATTTTTTCTTTCCTTTTTTTGATGAGGTTAACTAGGGGCTTATAGATTTTATTTAATCTTTCAAAGAACCAACTTTTTGCTTTTTTAATTATTTGAATTGTTTTCTTCTGCTCAACTGAACTAATATCTGCCCTAATCCTTATGATTTCTTCTTCTCTTCGGTCTCTGGGTTTCGATTGCTCTTCCTTTTCTAGTTTTTGACGGTGCAGCATTAGTTTATTTACTTATTCCGGTTCTCTTTTCCTAATGTGTGAATTCACATCTATGAATTTCCCTCTGAGAACTGCTTTCATCGTGTCTTATAAATTACGATAATTTGTGCCTGATACTTCATTGAGTTGTAGACATTCTTGAATTTCTTGTTTAACTTCATCTGTTACCCATTGGTTGCTGAGTAGGGCGTCAATTTATTTGCATGTATTTAAGGATTTTTTTTTCTGGTTTCTTTTGTCATTTATTTCCAGTTTCATTGCTCTGTGCTCAGATAATTTTCATGGGATAATTTCTGGTTTTTTTACATATACTTAATCATGACCTATGGACTAGTATGTAGTCTATTTTAGAAAATGACCCATGTGCAGCTGAACAAAATGTGTATTCAGCTGTGTCTGGGTGGAACACTCTGTACATGTCCACCCAGTGCATTTGTTTCAAGCTCTGGTTCAGTTCTGTTATTTCTTTGCTAAGTTTTTGTCTGGTTGACCTATCTTTTTGTGATAAGGGAGTGTTAAGGTCTCCTGTTAAGATTGTGGTATTGTGTATTAGATTTTCCGTGTCCATTAAGATTTGCTTTATATAGTTGGGTGCTCCTGTGTTTGGTGCATACAAATTTATGAGTATTACCTCTTCTTCTTGAATGTTTCTCCTAACCAGTATATAGTGGCCTTCTTTATTTCACTTGATCATTTTTGGTTTGAAGTTGAGACTGTCTGAGATTAGGATTTCTAGCCTTGCTTTTTTCTGAGGTGCTGGGGCATGTAGTATTGTGTTCCATCCTTTAACTTTCAGCCTTTGAATGTCTTTATGAGTTAAATGTGTTTCTTGTTTACAGCATATTGTTGGATTTTGTTTCCTAATCCACTGTGCCAGTCCATTTCAATTAATTGGTGAATTGAGTCCATTTACATTGATGTTTAGAATTGAGATGTATTGAGTTATGATTGATATGTTATTTACCTGTTGTTATTTACTCCCTTTTCTCCTGTGTTTAATTGCTTGCGCTGTTTCGTTGGTTGCTTCTGATCTCATTCATGGAATTCTGATCATTTTGGTCCCTCTGTAGAACATGTTCCAGTAGCCTGGTTAAGGTTGACTTTGTCATCACGAAATTCTTTACCTCTTCTTTTTCATGAAAGTATTTCACTTCTCCAACAAACTTGAAAGAGAGTTTTGCATCGCATAGTAGTCTGGCCAGGAATTTATTTTCATAGAGTATTTGAAGTACTCTGATCCATGCTCTTCTTGCCTTCATGGTTTGTGAAGAGATGTCGGTTGTATCTGATGGATTTTCCTTTGATTATGATCTGCTTCATTTCTCTAGCGGCTTTCAGTATATTATTCTCTTGGTGAATCTGGGAATTTTACTATTATATGTCTCACTGTGTTTTTAATTGTGTTGAGGTTACTTGACGTTCTGCCCATATTTTTTTAATGTCATTTGTATTGACTCCTTCTTTCTCATTGATGCCTATTAGTCTCACATTGTTCATCCTTGCATCATCTTTCAGGTGATGGATTATTTTTTCCTGCATCCTACTTGTTTTTAAGAGATCCTTTCTTACCTTTTTAATAGCTGCACCAGTGTCTTCAAGATCTGAAACTCTGTCTTCACTTTCATTTAAACAGTTTTGCAATCTTGTGGTTGAGATTTTAGTTTCCTCTCTATCTCTTTGACTCTTCTTCATGCGATCTATTTCTTTCCTGTGTTGGTCATTCGAGGAATCTGTCATTTTTCTAATCTCCTCTATTTTTTTTAATCAATGTCTTCTTTAGAAGCAGTTATAAATTCTTTTACTGCAGTGTCTTTTACAGATTGGGGTTTATACCTATGTTTCTGTCGTTGATTCTTTACTTCAGATGCTATGAGTTCTGAGAATTCTTTTTTTATTTCAGAAAATAATTCTGCTCTGAGTTCCTCTATAACTTTCTGCTGTTGCTTATTTACTATCAACCAAACTAATTCATACATTTGAGCTGAGCTAGTGTCCTTTGCACTTGTTCTGGTTGGGCATTGGGTTTCCTCCATATGTTTTTCATTTGTTTCTTTACTGCAAATGCTATTAATTCAGGGATTTCTTTTTTCATTTGCAATCTGAGTTCCTCTATAACTTTCTGCATCTGTTTCTTTATTTCTTTTTTTATTTTAAACATAAATAAGTTTTATTGTTACCAGAGCAGTAGTGAATCACAACTTTTTGTAGTATCAGCCTTATATAGAATGAAAGAAATAATTTTTGTATACTTTCTGGTAGCTTTTCAAACCCTCTTAGTCTAGTTCACTTTTTTATTGTTGATGTTTTTTCTCCTATGAGTTTTTTTTTCCAATTTGT